>NW_019154108.1:3770328-3770979 GCF_002288905.1 Enhydra lutris kenyoni | reverse complement strand
CATCGGGCTCTCTGCTCAGCAGGGAGCCTGATTCCCCCTCTCTCTCTGCCTGCCTCTCTACTTGTGATCATCTCTCCCTGTCAAATAAATAAATAAAATCTTAAAAAAAAAAACAACCAAATAGCTACATCCTCTTTAAACCAAGAAATCTACAAGTAGATCATCCCCTAAAGTAAGGTAGGTTTCCCCTGTTAATATTCTCACAGAGAAATCTATGCCTGTACAGTATTCCGTAGTCAAGAACATGACTGATTCAGACTTTGGAGTCAGAACTAAGTTTGAAGGTTCTGCCATTTCTTCATCACGTGACTTGGAAAGTCTTTTAACTTGCCTGTACTTCAGTTCCCACCTCTATACATGGAGGCTCTTTCACAGGTTACTGTGAGGAAAAGAACATGGCGATTCCGCTTCTTTCACAAAAGTTCTCCCAGTGGCTGGTTATATGAGCTCAACAAATTTTTTTTTTTGACATTTTTTTTACATTTTTTTTTTATTTTATTTTTTATAAACATATAATATATTTTTATCCCCAGGGGTACAGGTCTGTGAATCGCCAGGTTTACACACTTCACAGCACTCACCATAGCACATACCCTCCCCAATGTCCATAACCCCACCACCCCTCTCCCAACCCCCCTCCCCCCATCAACC
>NW_019154108.1:3579749-3765328 GCF_002288905.1 Enhydra lutris kenyoni | reverse complement strand
AAATCGGGACTTTTAAAAGTCCCGATTTTGTGCTCCGTTGCTCCGCCGCTTGCCGGCCCCTCCCCCCGCGGTCTATCTTCCCGTCGCTTTGGATTCACTTCTCCGCCAGTCCTACCTTTCAGAAAGTGGTTGATTTTCTGTTTCTAGAGTTGCTGTTCTTCTTCTCTTCGATCTCCCGTTGGATTTGTAGGTGTTTGCAATCTTTAGATAAGCTATCTAGCTGATCTCCGCTACCTGAAGTAGTCTCAGCTGCTACTTCTCCGCCATCTTGACTCCTCCTCTCAACAAATTTTTTTTAAAGGTTTTATTTATGTATTTCAGGGAGAGAGCACAAGCAGGGGGAGCAGCAGAGGGAGAGGGAGAAGCTGACTCCCTGCTGAGCAAGGAGCCCAATGTGGGACCATGAGATCAGGACATGAGCTGAAGGCAGACAGACGCCTCACCAACTCAGCCACCCAGGTGCCCCAGCTCAAAAAGCTTATATTACATCAAAGAATAAATGAATTAAAGGATTTAACACATAGTAAGCTCTTTTAAAAATATTCAAAGAAATTTTAAATAAATATGTAACAGTTAACCTAGATAGCAGAGGTCTTAGTTTCAGTGAGATTAAATAAATTCCCTAAGGTCACACAGTTAGGGGATGGCAGTCCAGGATTTAAATGCAGACACTCAGACATCCTATACCAATTGTTTCTCATTACTTAAAGCTCCTCCCTCCTTGGGGCTTCCAATTCTCAGATTTTCACAACTTCTTTATTCTCAACACTTCCTTCTTTCCACCTAGGTGGGCATTTTTCAAAGACCAGGAATTACAAGTGCTAACCTCTCTACCATGGTTCCTATTTCTGGGGACCCTGGAACCTTTTCCCTATAAAAATGTACAAATTTACACATACACACAGATTTTGGTATAATTTTAGGGTATTCACAGATAACTCAACCCTCTTCCTCACAGGCTTAAAGTACCTTAATACTGGCTCCTGCAAACAAAAAATGGTTTGTATCATTATTATGATTATAATCTGTGCCTATCAAAATATTACCTAACAAGTTCCTACTTAAATGCCATTTCTACTAAAAACTTTCTTTGATTACTTCATGGACTGTGAGAAATGCTTTTCTCCTCTGAATTTTTTAGGGCTCTGTGAATGTACTACTCATGTGATTTTACAGGCAGAAAGAACCTTAGATTTTCCACTCAACGTAAGATGTTTAATGACATTCACATAACATGTATTACATAGCATGGTCACTTTATAATATCATATCTCCAAGGCAATAAAGAAAGTACCCAGAGAGTAGGGACTACACCTGCTACAGCTTCAATGTAACATTCCCTAAGGATACAGGAATGATTTTTTAAAAATGAGTGAAAGAATGGCTAATTCTGAGTTAAAACTGAACTACTATTCACTATTTTTCAAAGACTCATGAGGCCCTGAAAGTCTCTTTGAGCATTTTAGAATTTCCAGTATCTTTTCCTCATACAGTATGAATCAGCACTGTGGAGCAAAATCTTTTCCTGCACAATCTCTGTTGGATCTTTTTACGAGCCATCTCCTCCCATTCTGGGCTAATCGGTTATTGAGAGTAGCTCTGGATAAGAATCTTGAGAGTATGTTATTGTTCCCTGGACTTCATTTTAGCAAGAAGCTTAATACCACAAAAATATTATATTTTCAGTCTCCCAAAACCTAGTCTAGCTTTTGTGATAAGATTTTCTATTTCCTTTTGAACAGCTTTCAACTACACATTGTGCTTCTTAGGTTACAAAATTGTGACTGTCTTCCATTCTGTAATATAATATTTCCTTTCAAATGAGAGTTGAGTTTTCTGGCCAGACAAAAATTTATCACTTATTAAGAAACTATAGGGGCACCTGGGTGGCTCAGTGGGTTAAGCCTCTGCCTTTAGCTCGGGTCATGATCTCGGGGTCCGAGGATCGAGCCCCACATTGGGCTCTCTGCTCAGCAGGGAGCCTGCTTCCCCTCTCTCTTTCTGCCTGCCTCTCTGCCTGCTTGTGATCTCTGTCTGTCAAGTAAATAAATAAAATCTTAAAAAGAAAGAAAGGAAGAAACTATAGGGGACATGAAGTGTTAAGCCAGCATTCATAATCTTGAAGAACTTACCCAAACTAGAAAAAGAAGACAAAGTTGTGAAAATTAAGCAAAAGATTTAATAAGATTTCAAGATAGAAAATACTGTCATAGGTAATTGACAAATAAATGGAGTACCTTGTCCCCTGAGGGTTTAGCAAAGGGAAGAGTCTTTAGGCTGGAGTGGTCTGTAAAGGATTTCTGGAAAGAGCTGGGTCTGAGTAGATTTAGGGGGATAGACAGAATTGGGCAAATACCAAGAAGAGAAAAGAGAACATTAAAAATTTTCTATAATAAACCTGGCGATTCACAGACCTGTACCCCTAGGGATAAAAATATATGTTTATAAAAAATTTAAAAAAAAATAAAAGGGCACCTGGGTGGCTCGGTGGGTTAAGCCTCTGCCTTCGGCTCAGGTCATGATCTCAGGGTCCTGGGATCGAGTCCCGCATCGGGCTCTCTGCTCAGCGGAGAACCTGCTTCCTCCTTTATCTCTCTCTCTGCCTGCCTCTCTGCCTACTTGTGATCTCTCTCTGTGAAATAAATAAATAAAATCTTTAAAAAAAATTTTTTTTCTATAAACAGGGGCACCCGGGTGACTCAGTCAGTTAGGCATCTGCCTTCAGCTCGGGACATGATCTCGGGGTCCTGGGATGGAGCCCCATATCAGGCTCCCTGCTCAGTAGGCATCTACTTCTCCCTTTCCCTTTGTCCCTCCTCGCTGCTTGTGCTTTCTCTCTCTCTCTCTTTCTTTCTCTCTCTCTCTCAAATAAAATCATTTTTTAAAAATGATAACAGAAGTACCAAAGTGGAAAGCCAAATGAGAATTGGGAGCAAACCAGCTGGGCAAATAATAACAAAACATCCAATTAAAAATATCTATGGAATGAATGCAAACATAAAGCACTTATAGAGAAGTACAAGAGACAGAATGCACCTCTCTTTCTGGATAAATATTAAATGAGATGTTGCACATAGAGCATTTGCACAGTGTCCATTCCACACTAGGCATATAAAGAATGTAAACTAAGAAGGAGGATGGCAGCAGAGTAGGAGAACCTTAGGCTACCTTGTTCCATGAATACAACTAGATAACTATCAAATCATCCTAAATACCCCAGAAATCAATCTGAAGACTGGCAGAATAACTCTATAACTAAAGGTATAAAGCAGAGGCCACACTGAAGAAGGTAGGAAATGTGGAAACCCAGTGTGGGAGAGAACTGGACTGTGGCTGTGACTATGGGGAGGGAGCTACAGTCACAGAGAAGGGCAAGAGACAGACTGGCACACAGAGGCGGGGATGGGGAAAACAAATCCTCATAGCAATTGGCTTGGAAAGCAAGAGGACCTGAATTTCGTGAGTTCTTGCAACCGGTGGGGCTTAAAGCCTGGAGTTTTAAAGGTTAGCACGCTTGGCTCTGGGAGAGCTCAGAGGACATTGGGGCTGCTCTTGGGAAAAAGGCAGGGCAAACAGCCCAGGGCCATATAAGTGTGGAAACAGTGATCTGAAGAGCACCTAAGCACACAGTGGGGAGGTCATTTACTCTTCTCAGAGCATGTCCCAGAGAGGCAGCATTCACAGAGAGACTCCTTTGGGAACAAAGAAACCGGCAGGTACCCTTTACTTCCCTGAACTCTCAGCACCACAGAGTGACCTGTGGAAACAAACACAGCACCAACAATAGCTACCTAACTTGCTTACACCAAGCTCCATCCCCTCACTCCAGAAGAACTGTCCCTTCCAGTCACACTTGCCTCAGTCCCAGGGAGACAGTCCCCTCTCCCCAGAAGACTAATCAAACCCCTGCCCACAGTGCATCCCAACCCACGAGTTTTGCAGGACCTCGGTTCTGGCATCGGTGGTGATAGCTCTCATTTCACAAGCAGACCAGAACACACCTAGTTAAGACTCACCACATCTAGGCCAGGGACAAAACACTGCCCACAACAAGGAAGAGAGCTTGCAGACAACTGGCCTGAAGGATAAAGTGGCCACAACACAACAGCAGAGTGCATACAGCACACTTTGGTGACACTCACCAGGTCTGGGGAACAGGGAACACTACTGCAGGGCACTACAGGACTGCTCAAGAACAAGAGACAGAGCGGACTTTCCCAACACAGAGAAACAGACATAGAGCCTTAGATAAAATGAGAAGACCAAAGAATTTGTTCCAAATGAAAGAACAGGACAAGGTCACAGCTGGACATCTAAGCAAAACAGATACAAGTAACATGCCTGATGGAGAATTTAAAGCAATGATTATAGGGATACTCCCTGGACTCAAGAAAAGAATGGAGGACGTCAGTGAGACTATTAACACAGAAATAAGGAATAACATAGCAGAGATAAAGGACTCAAAAAATGAAATGAGAAACACACTTAATTATTGAAAGAAAAGCAGGCTAGAAGCAGAGGAATGCATTAATGACCTAAAGACAGAGTAATGGAAAGTAATCGAGCTGAACAAAAGAGAGAAAAAAGCATTATTCCAAACAAGAATAGACTTAGGGAACTCAGTGACTTCATCAAATGTAAAAATTATAGGAGTCCCAGAAGAAGAAAAGATAGATAAGGAAGCAGAAAATTTATTTGAAGAAATAATAGGTGAAAACTTCCATAAATCTAGGGAAAGAAATAGACACAGGAATCACAGAGAACCCCAAACAAAACAGATCCACACCAGGACATATTGTAATTAAAATAGCAAAATATAATGATGTTACATATATTAAGAGCAGCAAGAAAAACAAAGACAGTTACATACAAAGGAAACCCCATAAAACCATCAAGAAGGTTTTTCGGCAGAAACTTCCCAAGCCAGAAGGGAGAGGAATGATATATTCAAAGTGCTGAATGGGCAAAACCTGCATCCAAGAATGCTCTATCTAGGAAGGCGATCATTCAGAATAGGAGAGACAAACAAAAACTAAATGAGTTCAAGAACACTAAACCAGCCTGGCAAAAAATATTAAAGGGGACTCTTGAGTGGAAAGGGAAGACCAAAAATGACAGTATGAAGGTAAGAAACACAAAAGCAGTAAAAATAAATATTTCTGTAAAAAATCAGCAAAGGAAATCACAAAAGGATGTAAAGTACGACACCATATACTTAAAATGTGGGGAAGAGAGGAGAAAAGAATGGGTTCAAACTTAAATGACCATCAACTTAATATAGACTGTTATATACAGAGGAGGTTACATACAAACCCACCATAAATCAAACTCCACTAATAAATATGCAAAGAATAAAAGACAAAAATATCCAAATATATCACTAAAGAAAACCAACAAACCATGAAAGAGAGAAAGACAAGAAAGTATCAGAGGAAATCTTCAGAAACAACCACAAAACAAGTAATACAACAGCAACAAATATATATCTATCAATAATTACTTTGAATGTAAATGGACTAACCACTCCCATCAAAAGGCAGACTGACAGAATGGATAAACAAGATTCATCTACCAGGCACCCCAGGATACAGCTGTTTTGGGTGGGCTCTTCTAACATAATGAAATTACTAAGAGGTCTTATCAAATAATAGAGCATATTTTCAAATCAGTTTTCAGTATGATGATGCATCTGGATGGTCAAATAGTTAATACTTGTTACCGAGATTTCAGTCTACCAATCCATCCCCCTATGCATTTCCCCACTCCATATCCTTTTCCTCATCTCCCCTTCCATGAAAAATAACCATTATCCTTCATTTTGTTTTTAGGTTTTTCCTTTGCTATATTGATTTATTTCATAGGCATGTACCTCTAAACATGGTTTAGTTTTGCTCGTTTCTGAGCTTTATAAAAATGAAGTCACTTCCAAGGGACTTGCTTATCCATTCAACTCTGCACTTATGAGACTCATTCCTGCTAATGCACAGAGGATCAATGCACGAGTTATACTTCCACATAACATTTCATCATGAGAATTAATTAGAAAACATAATTTTAGAAATACAAAATTTACAATATTAACAGGTACCTAGAAATACCTAGAAATAAACCTAACAAAAAATATGTCAGGTAGGTATACCTACCTGATTTTACTTTCTAAAAATTTCTTGCCTCCCCTCAAATCCCAACCACCAGTGCCAAGTAAGGGGAGCCCTCATCACCTCTCACCTGGGCAGCTTACTCCACAGCTGTGCCCTGAGTCTTGCTCCATTCAGTCCACTTTCCCCATCTTCCTCACAGCAATCCACCCAACATGTAAAGCTGACTATACCATCCCCTTGCTCCAATACCTTTCAAAGTTCTCTTTTGTCCACAACCTCCTCATGTACGCCACCCCCATCTCTCACTCAAGAATCACTGGACTCTCCAGCAACTTCAGTGTGCTTCTCATCTCCAAGCTTTTATTCCAATCCACTTCCCACCCCTTTCCTTTGTTCTTCCAAACACACAGACACTTCCACACACACTTACATGCATACCTGCACAAAATACGTACACATACACATCCTTTCACCCAGCTAGCTTCTATTCATTCAGATTCAGCTTAAGCATCTCCTCAACAAAAGGTTTTCGATTGATGCTACCCATGCCCCTCACCTCAGGTATCTCTCCTCTAAAATCTCCCATTAGACATAGCTATGATTATTGCTGTGATTGTAGTTATGATCGTAGCTTTCTCACTTTATTGGCCACATTTGCTATTTAAGTCTCTGACTCCCTTTCTGGTCTTTGGGTTCCTAAAGGTCCAAGGCTATCTCATCTTCATCTCTGCTTCCTCTATATCTGCCACATCGACTGAAATAAAAAATGCATTGAGTATATACTGAAAATCCTAGTTCTTTTATAATTGTTCTCTGTAAAAATTGTTCTCTGTGGAAGTTAGGATCTTATTTTAGAACACTGTCTTCTTTTTGAAATGATCAGATGCACCATGTTTTATAAATGAATATTGGCCAAATTTTCTGGAGTACTGCTGTACGTAGCTTCCATGCCTTTAAGCAGTTCATTACCAAAAGCATTCATGCAAATAATACATTTATGGTAACTTCTCCCTGGCTAAGAGATATCACTTATGCAGCAAATCACCTATCCAAAAGAGTGTAAAAACCTAGAGTCTATCCAACTAGAAGGACAAAGTTGGAGGTTATTATTACATAGTAGTATTACCCATATATGTACTTCAAATTGTTATTTTAACACACTGAGCCACATGTCTAAAAAAGATAATATCAATTTAAGCTGTTCTAACAGCTTGTGTCAAACTGTGGTGACATTTTATTAGTAAGCTAAATATCCCTAATTAAAACAAACTGCTTAGCACCACATTACTATAATTCATTAATTCTCTGCTGAGAACATATTTTTAGCTATCTCAAAAAAAATTGCATAACAAAGTATTGCCCCAGTTTCCTCAACTGTAGTCATGCTACTTGAAATGCCACAGTATGAGAATATGTTCTCATTAAAAAATCATCCTTCTTCCAGTGGTGTTTTCTACTAGGGTGGTTTAGAATTTTCTGGACTCATTACCAAGGACTAAAGCTCCCCTTGTAGAAATGAGCAAGCACTCTAATTGAAATAGAAGGTGATCAGATATAAAATGTCACTGCCCCCAGAGGGAACTGAATTTCAACAGTGAGAATACTAAGCAGCAAAGTGATTTAAGAACATTAAGACTGACAGTCACTTTGCTATCTTAAGAAGATTTCAAGGAATAATATGAGGCACCCAGAAACCAAAGAAGGTTATGAAATGTATGAGGAGCAACAAGGTCCTTTGTTACTTTTCAAAAGGTCCCAGACCCTGTTCTGACAAGTACTGCTTTCCCCCATGATTTAGGCAAAATAAAATGGTAAGCTTACTACCCAGAGGAGGAACTACACAAGCTGGGGGAAAAAAATCATAACCCAAAATTCTCAACAGGCTGAAGTCATCAGTGAAACTTAACAAAAGAAATATATTATCATAATAAATATAAGTCCTGCTCTTAAATCAGTACACAAGTAGAGAATCCAGGCATGTACAAAAAGAAGAGATGGAAATCAGAGTGGATGGCAAGTTCAATATAAACCAATAATAAAATATCCTTACCAGAAACTAGTGTGACCTAAGACTACATTAAATGCAGTTTAGTGTCCAGAACACGAGGGACAGCTGTCCCTCAGAATGATGTGCTGCGTAGACCACACAGGTAGCCCTTGCAGTTCTGGAAACCATGCTTCAATGTGTTTACTGAAAAACTGGAATATATGAAAAAGGATAAATAACCACAATAGGGAAGAAACTCAACCCCACATCCAAAACTCCCCTAAAGAAAATTAAAACCAAAGGTTAATAAGGATTCAATGTTTTTTATTCTGAACACATTTCTTTCAGAGCTGAGCCTTCTGGACATCATTCCTGGCTATTAGCATTCCTCTGGTTAAAAAGTGTTTAAATGAGCTCAGAAAAATGAAAATGCAGCAAGGTACTGTAAGTAAAAAGAGAGTTGAGCCTAGGGTATACTGAACGCTTCCCCAAGTTCTCATCTATTTAAAGCTCAGATAAATGGCTTCACTGAAAGTGTAAGAAGATTTGCCTAAACTTCTAAAACCATAAATAATTATCATAATTGAAGGTGTGAAAATGGCATATAAATATAAAGAGAGAAATAACAGCCAAGTTTGTGACCTGTAGATAATAACAAATATTACATTCAACTATGAGATAACATTCGAAAGAAATACATCTTCTGGAACTAGATATGAGTGTGAGGGCATGAATATGTTATTCTTCTAGATATCTGCATCTAATACAAACTAAGTAAGCAGACTCTCTCTTATCGGGCGATTTTTATTTATAGTTAAAATTTGAATGTTTTAAAGTTTCGAAGTCCTTCTCTCCAAAAAAGGACTACTTTTTTTTAAGATTGTATTTATTTATTTGACACAGAGAGCGAGTGAGAGAGAAAGCAGGCAGGGGGAGCAGCAGAGGGAGAGGGAGAAGCAGACTTCCTGCTGAGCCGGTACCAGACACAGGCTCCATCCCAGGACCCTGGGATCATGACCTGAGCTGGAGGCAGATGCTGAACCAACTGAGCCACCCAGACGCCCCCAAAAAAGGACTATTATTGAATGCCTAGAATCAACAGTCATTTCTTACCAAAAGCCATGATATAATAACTACGTCTATGAACAAAGTGAATAAAACAAGTCAAAAGAATAATGTTTTATTGACTATATTGAGTATAAAATCAGTGCTATTAATGATGATAAATACAAATTATAGCTCCCTAAGAGAAAAGAATCACCATTTTAAAATGTAGATGTATTATTATTACAGTTGTAGAAACTTCTTTGCCTTCTATGGCAGCAGCAAACAAACAACCAAATAATTCTTTTGATAATTCACATTGTAAAATAACTCTCCTCAAAACAGCCAATAAATTTACTGGTCTATCCATTGAACTTGCCTGTACTAAATTTCATGTCATTAAGTTTTTGCAGAATACCCACTTGTAATGTAATTTCACCCACTAAAGTTTATACTGGATCTCACAGGATCTCAATTTCAGTGGAGACGGAGAAGGACCCATTAATCCATCCAAGGAGCAGTCATACAATTGTCTACCATTTTGCAGGAGTTACACTTAGGTGCTCGGCTATCACTGTAATGGCCTCTGTCTTCAAGAAGCTTACGGATTAACTGGGTGATGGACATTAAGGAAGTCATGTGATGTGATGAGCCATGCATATTACATAAGACTGATGAGTCACTGACCTCTACCTCTGAAACTAATGTTATATGTTAATTAATTGAACTTAAGTAAAAATAAATACATAGTAAGTAAATAAATACAAAGTAGCTAGTAGATTGCTAGATAAGACAATCAGATAACCACCAAGTTACAGAACAAAGTGATGGGTGTTATTAGAGAAGTCGATGCAAAGTGCTATGGAACATAAGGAAAAGCACAATGAAAGGAAGGAGGATGTTGGGCAAGGCTTGGAGAAGACGTGGCGCCTGCCTGAAACCTTTTTCACAAGACAACGGAAGTGCATCAAGAAGAGAGAATGACTGAAGGAATTCCAGATGGAACAAAGAGCCTAGAAATGCCAGGGTCACTGCCGCCGAAATAGAGGGTGGAGTGAACCCCACACACCAAAAAAAATGAGACTGGACAGATGAAACCAAACTTTGAAGGATTTGGGGGAAAAGAATAATATTCAAGAACCTAAGCAATCCTAAATCCTAAATTATATTTCTATTTTAGGTAAAACTGCTGCCCACTGCCTTGTCAACACCTCTTCACTCGAGCTTGCGTTACAGTGAGAGCTCCCGATAGGATTCCTAGAAGGTTTTCCTAACACGTGGTATTTCCCTGCTCAGAGATCTATGATGGCTCCCTGTCTCTCACCACAGAATTCCAAACTCCTCTGCCAAGTGTTCTAAGTTCTCTCTAACCAGCCCTTGCCCTGGTGAAGGTACCAACCAAACCAGCCCCATCACCAAAGTGGAAAAGAGGTCTCCTCACTGGGTCCTGCGTATCCCACTCTCAAGACCTAACTTCACATCTGACTCTCCACCTCGATCATCGCCCCATTTGCCCTCTGTGCTTCTCAAGTTCACATCACTCCGGGGCCTCCACTACAGCTTCTCCAACTACTCAAACCGACATCAATCTCTCCTTTCCTTGAGCTCTTTCTGCACTCAAAGTCACAAGGGCACAGCTTCTCACTAAATTGTCAATTCCGCCCTGTGCCTCCTCAGGACAGGAGCTGTGGCTTTTACTTCAACCAGATGCCCATCAAGCCTTGCAAGTGCTGCACACACTGTACAAGACATAGGCGGTAAGGAATCAAATCGACAAATAGTTTTGGCTGGCATGGGGAGCAAAGAACACAGTTTTTAATTTTTTAAAAAGCATGAAAATCTTGGGGCACCTGGGTGGTTCAACTGGTTAAGCATTTGTTGATTTCAGCTCAGGTCATGATAGGGTAGGATCAAGCCCCACATCCATGGAGCTTGTTTAAGATTCTCTTTCTCCCTCTGCCCCTCCCCCTCTTCTAAAACATATTAAAATAAAATAAAATAAAATGCATGAAACTCTTGATTCTTATATACTAAATTTTAGAGCATATCACATTTTTCACTGTTTTAACATTGTCTTTCTAGTTAAACATCACCATCAATATCACCCAAGCCATTCCTATATGGTACACCATGAAAAGAGAGACCTTTCTGAGTAAAGAATGCACAATCCAGTAATGAAAGAATAAGAGAAGCCTTTGGGAAACTACTACCTAGGGAGTCACTGTGTCAGCTTATAGTACTATGTTTTGGATACCATATATCTGTCAAAGAAGAGAAAAACCAAAGACCAAATATGCTATAAACTGGCCAAGGCCATACACTAAATCAGCAATACCATTTACTTACACTGAGTTTTGCTGCCTGAGCAGAAAATCTGCCTCTTCAGACATATGATTATTCAGAAATCTATTTCTTCACAAATAAATTAAAACTTTAGAGAATGAGAACGCTTTTGCCAAACATAAGCACACTACAGGGAAGGAAAATCCGTGTAGATGACAAATTGGGCTTTTATAATGCAAAGCACTGCATGTAAAATATTTCAACATCTGGTTTCTATTTTAATACTTTGCCATTTGATAACCAAGTAGGCACCAAGTCCTACATTTATCAAAGAGGTCAAGATATGAGATCCACAGTAGTTCCCTGCCTTGAGATCAAAATGTGAGTTTTATGAAAGTTACCATCATGTTTTAAGTGGTACAGGAGGGAACATCAGTCATCAGGATCATTACAACTGATAAAGAAACCACCAAGTCTCATTATCTGAACTAAGGACTCAGCAAATATGAAGTTATTAGAGTTTACAATACCTTAAAGAGAATTTAATTCTAGGTGAATGTGTATGTGATTAGCACACTGAGTTTATTATCTAACACCTTTGGGAAACGGAGAGCACAAAAATTAAAGCATGAGCAGGATGGCACCGCACATCTTCATTCCCCCGTCACCCCACCACTTCATTCCACTACCACCAAATATGAAGCAGTTTCTGCATTTAACTAAGTCCCAACTTCAGCGCAATTAGGTAGATGGACAAATGGTATTTTTAACAGCTTTACTGAGGTGTAATTAATACACAATTGTATACTTAGGGTTTTCCAATGAAAAAGAATGAGTAGGGAGGGTGAGTGGGTGGATGGACGGATGGATGGATAGACACAGAGATATAGAGATATTTATGTGTATATACAGGTATATAGAGATTTATTATAACGGATTGTTTCACATGATTATGGTGGCTAAGAAGTCCCTCAATCTGCCATCTACGATCTGGGACTCAGGAAAACCAGTAATGTAATTCCATTTAAGCCTGAAAAACCATGGCGGAGAGGGTAGCATGTAACTGATAGTGTAAGACGCCATCTGAATCCAAAGGCTTGATAACTAGAAGCACCAATATCCAAGGGCAAAAGACCGATGTTTCAGCTGAACCAGAGAAGGCAAATCCACCCTTTCTCTTCCATTCATTCAGTCATTCATTTAAATTCAGGCCTTCAGGGCACTTGGGTGGCTCAGTCGTTAAGCATCTGCCTTCAGCTCAGGTCATGATCCTGGGGTCCTAGGATCAAGTCACGCATCGGGCTTGCTGCTCAGTGAGAAGCCTGCTTCTCTCTCTCCCTCTGACCCCCACTCATGCTTGCTCTCTCTAGTGCTCTGTCTCTCAAATAAATATATAAAATCTAAAAAAAAAAAAAAAAAAAAAAGTCAGGCCTTCAAGAGCTTGGATGATGCCCACAAGCACTTGAGGGTGATTTTCTTTACTCAGTCTATCAATTCAAATGCCAATCTCTTCTGAAGACACTCTCATAGACACACCCTAAAATAATGTTCTACCAGTTCTCTGGGCGTTCCTTAGCACATAAAATTGACTATCACGGGGCGCCTGGGTGGCTCAGTGGGTTAAGCCGCTGCCTTCGGCTCAGGTCATGATCTCAGGGTCCTGGGATTGAGTCCCGCATCGGGCTCTCTGCTCAGCAGGGAGCCTGCTTCCCTCTCTCTCTCTCTCTGTCTACTTGTGATCTCTCTCTGTCAAATAAACAAATAAAATCTTAAAAAAAAAATTGACTATCACAACAATAAAACACACATACTTAAAACACACAGTGCAATGTTTTGACACTGGCATACCTCTGGGAACCCATCACTATGATCAAGAACATACCCGTCACTACCGAGAAGTCTCCGCATGCCGCTATGGAATCCTTTCCTCCTGCCACTCTCCGCACTCCCCCCAAAACACTGATGTGCTTTCTGCCACTACAGATTAGTTTCCGTTTTCTAGAAATTTAAATGAATTTGATACGTGGTTCTTTTGTCTGTTTTTTTCACTCTGCATAATTCTTCTGAAGTTCATCCATGTCGTTTGTGCCTTTTATAACTACGCTGTATTCCATTGCATGAAGGCTCCACGATGTGTTTACCCATTGCGCCCACTGATGACCACATGCACTGTTTCCAGTTTTTGATTATTTGTGCACACCTCTCTGAGAAGACAAATGCACCAAATTCTCTTGGGTAAATCCCTGAGAGTAGATTGGCTAGTTACATGATAGGTGTATGTTCAATTTTTTAAGAAAGTTCCAAAAGTGGTGTGCCACTTTACATTAGACGTCAGCAGTGTATGAGCGTTCTAGTTCCTCTACATCCTAGTCAACACTTTGTACAGCCAATCTTTCTGATTTTAGACGTTCTAATAAGTATATTATCTTGTTATGGTTTTAATTTGCACTCCCCTACTGACAAATGATGTTGAACTTATTTTCATGTACTTAATTGCCACCCCTCCTTATTCCTGCACTGGCAGTCCCACTCTCCCTTTCCCACCTTTAGCAAACTATTGATCTTTGTCCCTGGATGGAGAGCCCATATCGAACATTTCTATTCACACATCCACCCAGGGAAAACTATCATGAGGTAACATGCTTCCATTACTGGTACAATTAGCAATATTTTGCTGAAAATATTTAAAATATATTCATTTAAATAAAAATTTAAAATATAAATAAATATATTCTATAATTTCCCATATTAATAACAGTGTATGAATGGCACGACTATTTATTTCATAAAATTAGTGAACTCTTGAAGTTTCCCTACAATTAAAAAAAACAACATGATTTGGTTTTTAGAAACTCTTCCCTTATGAAAAATATCACAACAGATAAGAATACTCTCTTTCATATAAAAACAGAAAAGTCCGAGGTAGCTCTATTTTCAGCTCCTAACCAATATATCTAAACAAATTACATAACTGAGGAAGTCACATAAGACTGCATTTTTTGCAGACCTCTTAAATGCGTGAATACTAGGAAGTAGAATAGTTTTTATAATTTAGTTGTAGTTTACAAATCTTGACCTTAGTGCTTCCTCTATCTGGATTCTGTTTCAACCACACGAGTCACTTAGCGTTTCGGTTAGATTATCATTTAGGAATCCGGCTCCATCAGGAAACTGCTCTGCTGGAAGAAGTATGTTAACAGGCTCCGGCAGAACCGACAAGAAGTAGTCGCTGCTCCCCTGGCAGCACTGCTTTCAATTCCCCGCGTTATCAGTGAAGAGCTGCTTTCCTTTTTCCGAAAGCGGTAAGATCAGTGAGAAGCTCATTCAGATGTGAACCTATATATTCTCAACCTGGCATGAGCCATTTGGCAGTCCACTTCATTCCCTTCTGTGCCCAAACACCAGAACCCTAAAAAATAAAATGACTGTCTGACTTAGGCACTAGAGTTAAGAAATATCATGGTTCTTACCCAGCTCATTCTTAGAACATGTCAGTATTAACTTCTCCCACTTTCCTTATCCATTATAAATTAGTACCTTCATTAAAAATTTAGTGAGGTTGCTTAAATCGTCAGATCTTCAGCAACTTACCAATAAAAACTTGCTTGTATAATGCATTAACACTTTTCAAAGTGTTTTTAAGGACATTATTTTGTTTCTCTAAAATGTTGTATTTGTTTCATCAGCTGTCAACAGATTGAAATGCTGTCTGTTCACTACAAATAGAGTGTTTAAAAGATTAGTAATAATTTATGAAGAACTCTGAACTTACTGGAGATGGAATTACATTAAGGTGCTAACTCTGGGTAGAAGCAGAGCCGTAGCCACCTAGGTGGTATGATTTTAAGAGCTTGAAAAAGACTCTACAGATTAAAAATAAACAAATAAAAACCATCCCCTTCCCCAAAGAAAACCCCACTAATAGAGATTAATTTTGTAAGTAAGGCTTCTCATTTTTTTTTTTTTTTGTTAAAATGCAAAGGCCTTTGCATTGGGATATTAACACTTCAAACTGTATCAGTTACTTGTATGAGAGTATAAATGAACTTATTAGATGCTCTCGGAAAGGCTCTCCAGGTATTAAGAATACATGAAAATTCAGGAGCCTGGGAGAGATGAGATAGCGCATAGAGTAAAAATGAATATAGATATGGTAGGTTGGGGCCAAAGGAAACAAATTTAATTTACTTAACTACTTCTTATCTTAAAGAAGCCCTAAAAATTCTGCACAGATACCTAAGGAAACTTATTGTTATTAATATACCTGAAATTATTATCAATAATCATTTGAAAGTAAAGTCAAAAGTGTTCATTATTTACTGTGAAATACTGATTTTTCTCAGCCTGTTATTATGAAATTTAAAACATTCACATATGAGTAATGCTTCTGAAAAATATCTAAGCCCAATCAAATTAGAAGCCTTGATGGATAATACACATCCTTTTCCCTAACATCCATACACACAAAACCTACTGGAAAAAATTAACCTAAGGACAGTATAGTAGACACACACACACACACACACACACACACACACACACACACATCCTTTAGATTAAAAATCTAATGAAGCTCATGATAAAGCTAGAGGCATAACGAGAAGAAATGAAGCCTCAGGCCAAATGCAGCCGCCTGATCAACAGGAACCACAAGCCCCACCGGGTCTACCTCCATGCTGCCATCAGAGTAACAGCTGCTGCCTACTCCTCTGTCTCACTTCTGATAAATGTCATTGCATGGTGATCCCACCACTGCCACCAACTGAAATGGAAATGGAAATGGATACTTCATAGTATTGAACATATTCACACACATACTTACCACAACTTCACAAATACCTTACTACCCAGCCAAAAGCAAGTCAGCAGGGAAAGGATGCTTATCAATCATCATTAGCTAGGCACAGCTCCACTAGTCTCCCTCAATTCCATGGAAATATACAGGTATCAAGAGCCTACACAAGACGGCTCTCACAAAGTCTAAATGGCTGTCCATTGGCTTCCTCGGTCACCCAATAACCCCTTCGTTGGTTATTTACTTAGAGACATTTAGTTAGGGTCATTTAATTTTAACTTAAAATTAAAGATCTGAATCCACACTTCTGTAATGTGTTTACACCTTTAAACAACTCTCTCTGTGAGGTTCTCAGACTAGGCATCATCTAACATTTAACTTCCACCAGCTAGAATAATTGAAGCCAAGCCACCTATTTTAGCGACATGAATAATTCTCACAACGAGAAGATGGCCTCATGAATTTCACTTCCTTATTAGCTCTGATATTATTCCTTCTAAGACCAACATTGAGATTTTCTTTTGCAATAGCCAGGAATTGATGAAGTAAGCAAAAGCAAGCACCAATACACAGTCCTGACAAAATTCTTTTTAGGACTCTTCTTAAGAAGAGGTCATATTGATGGTGACCACTAATATGGTGACATTGTCATACCAGGTTGAGCTCTAAATGTGACAACTTCAAACCCAAGTCCCATCAACTCGTTTGCAGCCAGGTAGCTTCCCTCCATTCTGTAAAAATATCTGAATTTCACACCCCTGTAGTAGCTAAGAGGTACCATCAAGATTTTAGCAAATCTGGTGGTTTTAACCTGAAAAAAAAATTCCTTACTCATCTGGTATTCTGTATTTTTTTGGTAGCTCCTATAAGTGGAAGACATATTACACAAAGGAGAGAGATGTGAAAGAAACTCTTTTTCTGGGTAAGGTAAACTCTTTTTCTGGGAGGTATAATTGTAAGGTTTTTTTTCATCAGCTCAAAGCCATAAACCAATGGCCAAAACCCTGGAAATGTTTTCATAAGCAGTGAAATGTGATTTCAATGTTGATCATTAACAATCAGAGTAAAAGGTTAACTGAGTCTTACCTCCACTCCCAGCCATAATAAAGTATCAGGAATCAGATCTACCATCCCACCTTAAAAAATTAGCAAATAGGACCCAGTACATAAACGAAGAGTGTTCTTACACTGAACAACAGGCAATGCAAGATAGTTCGAGAAAAGGTCAAAGCTGCAGCCCAGGAAGGCAGAATCCATACAAACCTCTCCAGCCTCACTAAGATGAAGGGACAGAATGCAGAGTTCTGGGAAGCCAAGGCAGGTAGAATTTAGTGTAGCAATATTCTTCAAGTATTGAAGAAAAGGGAATTGCACAGAGATAAATGCATGGAAGGACACTGCCAAGGCTGGGAGAAAGAACCACCAGAAAGGAGTAGGAGGAACAATGTCAACTCACAACAGCCTTGGAATAGTTGGTGCTCCAAGAATCCAGAATGGAAATACTTACTACTACCTGAGACTTCAAGTAGAGTCACTAAAGAAGTCAAATGTGCCCTTGACCAAAGGCTGCTCTCAAGCCATCGCAATAAATTTTGAAAGCAAGCCTCAAAGAGATCAAACAGATCAGGACAAAGCCCAAGATTATTAAAACAAAATCCAGCACAACATAAAATTCACAATGGCCAGTATTCAGTTACAGTAGGAGCCATAACAGGATAAAAATCATTCAGCAAGAACAGACACAAAAACTACAAAGAGGATGGAATTAGCAGACAAGAATTTTTTTTTAACACGCGGCAAATTTTATAGTTATATATTTATATTAAATTAATGTAACAGGGGCAGCTGGGTTGCTCAGTCAGTTCAGTGTCTGCCTTCAGCTCAGGTCATGATCCCAGGGTCCTAGGATCGAGCCCCGCATTGGACTCCCTGCCCCGGAGGGAGTCTGCTTTCTCCCTCTCTCTCTGCTACTCCTCTGCTTGTGCTCGCTCGCTCGCTCTCTCTCTCACTCTATCAAATAAATAAATAAAATATTAAAAATAAATAAAAATAACATGTCAGGACTTAATTAAAGTGTAATCATTTAGTGATCACTTTGATGCATTTTATTTTTTTATTCTTCTTTTAATTTGAAGTATAGGGGACACACAATATTACTCTTCCCCTGCAGAGTATCTTCCAGGACCAACCTCTGAACATTCACCTTCATTATTCTCATTCATTTGGCGATTGAAGTACATATACTTCCCTCAGTGTGATAATCCCTTCAAATGACTCCCATAGTTTTACCCTTTGCTGTTATACTATCCAGGAATTATTTCTGGGCGTGGATATTCTCAGCTATTGGACATTCAGCATCACCCGTTTAATGCAGGGACTGTGTCTCATATATATCTTTGTATACCTTTCAGTAACCTTCTCATATCAGAAGAAGGGGGCTCAGTAAGCTGTTGAATAAGTGTTCCTTACATATGTACTTTCCTGAATACCCAACTTTAACAATCTCAATAGCATAGATACAAAATAATTAAAAGATTTACTTAAAAGGCCAGCAATACTTTCTTTTTAAAAAGATTTTATTCATTTATTTGACAGAGAGAGAAAGAGTACAAGCAGGAGGGGCGGCAGAGGGAGAGGGAGAAGCAGGTTCCCTGCTGAGCAGGGAGCCCAACATGGGGGCTCCATACCAGAACCCTAAGATCATGACCTGAGCCGAAGGCAGATGCTCAACCAACTGAGCCATCCAGGCACCCGAAGCCTAGTAATATTTTAGACAATAAACAATTCAGGCAACATCTCAAGATCACACCAACCTTGCAAATCAAAACAGACCTGCTTTATATTTAAGTATGTTGATGTTTATTCTGAACCCTGCACTTACACTCGGTCAAGGAAAAGCCTGCGTGAGACTAATACGAACACCGGCAGACATGTACACAGAAAATTAGAAAAATGAAATGTTAAGACAGTGATGGAGAGTGAGATATATCATGCACATTTCAAGAAAAAGGGTTTTGATGAGGAGTGAGACGAACAAGAGTAAATGCATATTCAGAATGGAAATCACGGTTGACACGCCTTAGGTTCGAGACCCTCCGCAGGATAGAGACTCAATTTGCTTTTGACATGCCTTACAGAGGTATGTGCTGCTAAGCCCTAATACTTACAAAGTATTGCATGACCCCAAATTCCTATATAATGGAACTCTAAAAACTGAAGTTCAGCGACAGAGGCAATTCCATCCACGTAGCTTCTGCTACGTATGTAGAGGTTAAAAAATTAAAAAAAAAAAAAGAGGTCTCTTTAAATATTAGCCAAAGCAACAGTAACAGGAAGACAGGTGAAGGAACATGGTATACAGGACACATACTGGCAACTTCTCTGTTGTGTGGTACCCTTGTAGGCATTTAACATCTACTTAATGAAGATATGAGTGAATGCAAAAGCATGAAGATAAAAATTTACCAAATGAATACACTTTGGGAAAATAATGAGAAGAAATTCCATCAGGCTTGGAGGATATTATTTCATATCAAACTAACACAATCCCTTTAAAAGTACTTAATGTGAATTTAGCTCACTTGGCCAAATAAACACATTCGGTTACTACAAAACTATCTTGTAAAACTATCTTTAGCTCAGCGATGGTCTACTCTACGCTGTTCAGACAACACAACAACCAACTTCTTCTTAAGTCTGTAGGCCGTATGATTCCACAGATGCTACGATGCACCCTGGCCCCTGGCCAAGTGACCGCGGACAGGAATGTTTCACAGGCAGGAGGATGCAGGCTGTGGCCCTGGGGAAGATTAGGCATGACCCACAGAGGAGGAGAAGGGAAAGAAAATGATTTCCGGATGACTACAACTCATCCAACAAATGCAAATACAGGGGACATCCGTGATCTACAATTTCTATTGTTAGAAGCCCAAGTAGAAACAATGAGAGTAGGAAGGAGGAGGTAAGTAATAATTATTATTAGTCATAGGCATGATGTAAAATAAGTCTATTCATTTTTATACAATAAAAATCACACCTCCCCCTCTCAGATTTAAACAGATATTAACAACTATACAGGGTATCTTTTAGTCTTCTTCAAAATCAATTATTCCCAGACAATCCAATTTTAAAACCAGGAGAACAATGGCTTATAGAAGGAAAGAGAAGTCCCAAAATTTGTGATCACCCTTCCATTTGGTCTCTTTAAGCAGACATAATTCTGGAAGACATTAGATGCAGCAAAAGGTCAGATAACTATAATTTTTGGCTTAGAAACTTGAGGCCAATAAAAGCCTCAATGCCTTCTTTTAAAATAGAATAGATGGGGCGCCTGGGTATCTCAGTCAGTTAAGCATCCAACTCTTGATCTCAGTTCAGATCTTGATCTCAGGGTTGTGAACTCAAGTCCCACTTCGGGCTCCACACTGGGCATGGAGCCCATTTATAATTAATTAATTGATTAAAATAAAATAGAGACAAGCAGACCTTAAAAACAACAAATTATTGCCAACTCAATAGTCACCTTAACCCCACAAACTGGACTAGAATTCTACTGAAATATATGTTTCTTCATTTCTTTTCAAGAGAAACATAATACCTTTAATTTAGTCATTTCCTTCCTAAATGGAAATAAACGTGGCATTAAAGGGCAGCCACCTGCCTGTGAACAAATAAAATTTAAGTCAGGTTTGCTTAGAATAGTTCTTTGACTTTTCTCAAAATTTTGAGAGTTGAGCAAAAATTGCTGTGGACTTTGTAAATGGCAGATATATAACTGAGAACTAGAAATTCTAAGTCTATTAATCAATGGGTAGCCACTATTTAAGCTAAGAAAAAAGGACAACAGAAGAAAAATTGGTAAAAATACCAGTTTTAGAGTACTGTCAGCAAAAAGAAGAAGTTGGGGGGGGGGAGAAAAGTGAATATAATCAGTAATTGAACGTAGGATCCTGATGGCCAAGCATAAAATGAAGACAAGTTAAATTTCTTGAGTTATACAAACACTAAAAGAGCAATGACCTGAAACATGCAACCGAACCAGATTTAAAGTAGGTCTGGATGAAAGTGCACAAACTACATTTTTTCCCCTCAAAAATAAGGTTTATAAGAATCTTGAGAGTCATTTGACCTGTCCATGAAATAGATTATAAAAGTGGGAACATTTGGACAAAGTCTTACCTTAATACATGTATACAGTCTCAACATTTCTATCCATTTAACAAGAATATTATCCTACCTAGGACCTTTGGGAGTTCCTTTATTTATTACATTTTGTCCCATATTCATGGAATAATAACCCAAAGCATCCCCCAGGAAAAAGTATCCCTTTAATCCCTTCTATACTAGTGATCCTCAAACTTCTTAGAAAACCCAATATCCGCATTGCCCAATACCCCAGCAAATAGATCCCAATGTATTTTTGATTGTTATACTGCTCAGAATTAATTCTGTGCTTGATAACCATTCCAAGGCATCAGCGGGACTTCCTGGGCTTACCGGAAATCAAGGAAGACCCCATTTCTAATGGATGAGTGGATACGCACTTACTGTTAAAGAGATTTCACTTGGGGGATGCCTGGGTGGCTCAGTCGGTTAAGTGGCTGCCTTCAGCTCAGGTCATGATCCCAGTGTCCTGGGATTGAGTCCCACATCGGGCTCCTTGCTCGGCAGGGAGCCTGCTTCTCCCTCTGCCTCTGCCTGCCTCTCTGTCTGCCTGTGTTCGCTTGCTCTCTCTCTCTCTCTGACAAAAAAATAAATAAAATCTTTTAAAAAAAGAGAAAGAGAGAGAGATTTCACTTGGATTTTTTTTTTCTCTCTACATTTACATCTGGAAGGTAGGTTAGTTATGTAACAACAAAATTAGATGTTATTAGAATCTCAATCTCAGTCTACAAAAATCTTCAAATACACATATATCACATCATTACATCATACACCTTAAGCTTACCCAGTGTTATATGTCAATTACATCAAAATAAAGCTGGAAAGAAAATATCTTTGTGCTCTTCAAATACCACAGCCAGATGTGCTGGTGTCTGAGCTAGATGTGTGCCAGCAGGAGAACACAGTTCAGAACGCAGTGAGTGCCTCTTATGCTCAAAGCACAGTGCCTAGACCTGCCTGAAGACTCCATAACCAAACATTTAGACAAGTTTTAAAAGAGTAATAGGTAATAATCTCAAAAAAGGAGCCATTAAAAGGAAGAAGGAGAGCTATCTAGAAAAAGAAAGCAACAAGAAAAGAATTAGATGAAACTGTTATGAACGTTTCCCAAAGTTTTCTCAAAGAACAGCAGCTATCTCCCAGGGCTTTCGCCCCAGACCTACTGAATCAGAACTCTTCAGGGTAACACTCAGAAATCCTCAGGAATCTTATGAACATTAAACTTAAAGAAGAGCTATATTCAAGGGACTTTAAACATGAATCTGCACTTTATGTGGTAACCCGCACTGTAGAAGGAAAGCAGCACTGAAGCAGAACAAGGTCAAAGCTGTGGTCAAGAAGGAATGTTTTCAGAATTACATTTGTTTTCACATGAGGTTAACTTGTTACAATGAAAAGAAAATAAACATTTAATCCTCTGCAAAAACAGACTATCTTATTCTAAAATATCAGTTTTAATTAAATTCAGAGATTTAAATACAAAACAAATGAGACGTGTCCGTTTTAAAATATCTTCAATGTTGTTATTCAAGAAATACTTGAATGTTTCCACTAAGTATGCAGCAATCTAGCTTATGAAACTAGAAAACAAGTCCTGGGCTTTGTACATACATCAGGATTTCAAGTCTAAGTAACCTGCACATTTCTTTAAAATAGCTCACCTGTGAGAAGGTGACATTTCTCTCTAGAATTAACTATGCCCTGACTCTCGTGGGAGGAAGCAGTCTCCTCAAACACACTCTGGCTTGGCCCCACCTGACTCACAATTCTCTCACAGTTGCCCCGAAGAGACCCCAGCATGCAGCCCCTCACTTAGAACATGCTCATCTGTCGCCTTCCCAAGCCGTCCTGCTGCCTCTCAGACCCGCTGCCTGGACTCTGTCCCCACCTCACCCTGTGGTTTCTCTGGTGCCTCAGAAATGGGTGTTCTGACTTCTGTTATTCTGTTACTGAACATCTTTATTCAAATGGTCACTTAACGCAACTCAAGGACCCCAAACACTGAATAGTAATAATTTTCTAATAAACTACATCTTATGCAATTTTTGAAATATGGACATGTTACACTGTGCCGTAAGTGTAACACAAAGGCGGTAAATCAAATTTTGATGAAGTAATAATATATTTGACATGCATGAAACGAGGAAATGCCAAGGAAATCTTTCACAAAAGAAAGACTACTTCTGTAATGTGAACAATTAACTTTAATTTATCCATTTTGAAAGCTCTAATTTGTAATATCTTTCTTTCTTACACAAATGACATTGAAATAAAAGAGCATGAGGCAATATAATAGTGTTTAGAGAAATATTTTAACATAGAAAAGTTCTCTAGGAGACAAAACCATTTATCCTGAACCATGACCTACAGGCTTTACAGTCATTAAGTTCTTAACAGTAACTTATAATGCAAAGAGTGATGGATTCAATCCTTCAGGCGGTATATCAAACTTCAAATGGATTGTTTCTTAAAGTAGTGACACTTTCAATATACTCAGTAGTTCAGCAAAAATATTATACACAGACCCATTTGCTTTCTCAGTTTGCAATGTCACTGAACCAGTAACGGTGAGACTAGGTATTGAGGAGAAACAAATCAGTGGCGTGCTGGTAAATGTTTCACAAAAGTCCTGGTTTGCAGCATTTGCCTATTTCCACACTGTAAATATTCCCACCGTGACCAACTTCAGGCAACCACCATGAGGTCAGGGAATACAGAGATGAGAAGAGGGTTGCCTTACTGGGTCTCAGAAGCCGGCACCAGCCAGTTACAACATGGCCCTGGAAATGCCCAAAGGCAGTGAACTGTTCCTTGTTTTACCAAGACCCTCTACCTACTCCCTCACTCTTGACACCATAGTCTGTACCCAACTTCTCATCGGGACTTTGTCCAGCTCTTGTCTTTTCAAGCAAAACCTTCAGAAATCCCTGTCTCTAAATCCAAACTATCATGATCTTTTAATGAAAAATTTTACCTTTATTAATAAAATCACAGAGATGCTGATTTTTCTCACCTTCCCCACAACACCGTGTGATGTTTTTGGAATGCTCTCTTGTACTAAGTCCTAAATTTCCTAAAACAAATTATACAGAATAAGACTTAGGGTCTATAATTAATTTCTTGGCTTCACTTAGTAACTAATACAGCAGCAGATGGAGATAAGCAGTTAAATATTAGTAAACAAGCATGATGCTGCAAAGTAAATGAGAATTATGAATTAGCCAAATCATTTCTATATTTACTATTCACATATTGATGCTCCCGTACATAAACAATAAGCTAGTGAAAACAGAAAGTGTGTCCTGCAAATATAAAGCAGTTCAAGGGGCACCTAGCGAGCTCAGCTGGTAGAGCCTAGGACTCTTGATTTCATAGTTGTGAGTTCGAGCCCCATGTTGGGTGTACAATTTGTTTAATTAAAAAATATATTTTTAAATAAATAAATAAATAAATAAAGCAAGAAGTTAGAGCTTCCTATTTTTTTTAAGATTTTTTATTTATTTATTTGACAGAGATCACAAGTAGGCAGAGAGGCAGGCAGAGAGAGAGAGGAGGAAGCAGGCTCCCCGCGGAGCAGACAGCCCGATGCGGGGCTGGATCCCAGGACCCTGAGATCATGACCTGAGCCGAAGGCAGAGGCTTTAACCCACTGAGCCACCCAGGCGCCCCAGAGCTTCCTATTTTTAAGACCCAATATAATCAGTGTCAGAAAGTTACTAGTAACAACCCCTACTCCTACCAACAATGTGGCCTCTTGACAAATTGCTTAACCTTGCTGGGGCTCTATTTCTGAAATGGGAATCGTAAGTAACATCTATCTCAGAAGGTTCCGGCATAGTGCTGACACATACCAAATACTCAAAAATAGGGCAACCACTCAGTATTGTGGTTTTCTAAATAGTAGCTGTCCTGGGCTTAGCAATACTTTTATAAGAGTTTCTTAGAATTGTAACAGGAAAATCTTTGTATTAGAACGAAAAGTATTGGGGCACCTAGGTGGCTCAGTCGGTTAAGTGTCCAACTCTTGATTTCGGCTCAGGTCATGATCTCAGGACAGTGAGGTCAAGCCCCATATTAGGCTCCACACCCACTGCTTAAGATTCTCTCTCTCTCACTTTCCCTCTGTCCCTCTCCTCCTCCCACCCTTTCACCTCTCACCCCCATGCTCCCTCACTCGTTCTCTCTCAAAACAAAACAAATAGGAAGTATCCACATGTTTTTGAATATTCCCTAAATGCTCTGACATGCCATGCCTCTGGACCCACGGCAACCACAGCTTCCAGTCTACCTCTTCCAGGCTCTTACTGCCCACAGCTGCTGTCTCTGAACCCCTAACCCTTTCTCTCTAACACATAACCCTTTGTAAAAACCCAGGCTGGCAGCCCTCCTTAATTGGAAACAGAAACTAAAATGCATCACTGGGTTTTTAAGAATTTCAAAAGCTAGCAGAAGAAAGTCAAAAGAGACAGAGAGCTACTCAATTTATTTTATGCTGACCAGAACAGATTTCATTCAATAACTTGACAATGATGTACATATGAAGAATGTAATATAACATTAGATATATATGTATCTATATGACCTAGATAAATCAGTGGAATTACTTTAAGAGTACAGTAAAAGAATAAGTTACTAAAATCAAGTATATCTTAGGAATGCAAGGATGCTTAAATGAGAAATCTATAAATGTAAAGGTAACCCTATCAAAAAGTTTTTTAAATGATCATCTCAATAAATGTCAAAATGCCACTCATTAAAATTATATATTTATTTATGAGGGTTTTTTAAAATATTTTGTTATTTATTTGATGGAGACAGAGACAGCAAGAGAGAACATGCGCAGGAAGGAGGGGAGAAGCAGACTCCCTGCTGAGCAGGAGGTCCAACACTGCGTTCAATCCCAGGACCCTGGGATCATGACCTGAGCTGAAAGCAAACACTTAACCAACTTAGCCAACCAGGCACCCCTCTACTTATTAGGTTTTAATTTTTTTTAATTTTAATTTTTTAAAACTATTTTATTTTATTTATTTGACAGAAAGAAAGAGCGGACAAGTAAGGGGAGCAGAAGAGGGAAAAGCAGGCTCCCCACAGAGCAGGGAGTTCAACTCGGAACTCGATCCCAGGACCCTGGGATCATGACTGAGCCGAAGGCAGGTGCTTAACTGACTGAGCCACCCAGGCACCCTGTTTTAAAATATTTTTAAAATTAGGAATAAAATAGTTCTTTACCAGGAAAAACAAATAGTAAATAATGTATGCATCATTTAACACAGGAGGCATTTCTACCAGAACAAGTTTCAAAAACACGATTCTGGAAGTCTTACACTGACCAGTGTAAGAAGACATGAAAGAGGAATGACTGACACACAAATGGAAATTAGAAGATAAATGATCGTTATTAGCAACTACCTTGTCTCCCTCCTGGAGAAAATAAAGTCGTCAATTGAGGAATCCCACGACTCTCTCCCACTAAAAGCACAGACTACATTTTCCTCTTTCCACGTGGTTCCAAGAGAAAAGGGATCCCTGAATCCTCCTCCTGAGTAACGGCATTATCCGGACCCACTATCCAATCCCTGAACATGTCACTGTTTCCTTCTCTCGCGTGCAGTGGCACCTGCTTTAAGGCCTTCATCCTACTATCATCCTCTGTTTCAAGGCTCCTGGCTCACAAGACCCGACCCGAGCGACTGTTTGAGCAACACTGTCTCCCTTTACCTGGTCTTCTACTGTCCCTCCTCTCTCCCTTCCAGCCCTATGGGCATCCTTGTTAAACTTCCAACACACAAGTAGCTCCCGTCCTGGAATCTTCGAACCTCCCTCTGCTTACGCAAATAGCAGCATGGATCAACTGCTGTCTTCATCATCTAACATTCTGTGGTTTGGGGGGGATTTATCTTGGTGTTTTGTTTTGTTTTTTAGTGGTTGTTGGTTTCTCCCCAACTAGAATGTAAGCTCCATGTTGCCTGATACACAGCAATCAACTCAACACGCACTGGAGGAATGAATGAATCTATCAAGAGAAAGTTGTTATTTACAAAACTGATCCCAACTGGGATCCAAAACACAAGCAAATTACATGAGCGGTGACATATACCCCAGCTGGCTTCATTTAGCCATTTGCTGACCCTCCGTCAACCCACATCTATAGTCACACATGGGATTGCCCTATGAATAGTTCACTTAGAATGGAAAAAAAATAAGCATAGTTCTCAGCTGGCTTCAGCTACGGTGCTGCAATATAAAAACTCCTTTTTGGGGTTCCTGATTATGAAAACAGTAAGTTTTCCCTGAGGGAAGAATTTCTAGTCTACTTTGCATGAAAAGAGAGGTGGTGCGTGACATATAATTTTCACTAATTAATGAAAAAAATAGTCAGGGGCTTAGAAGTAACAAGACTGGGAGAGGAAAAGGAGGAGGAGGACAGCCAGGCTGAAGTCCTACAGAACAGTAGGGGTCTGCTGGGCGGAAGACAGCTTGTAGCCAGAGTCTGGAACAACCCGGGAGCGCCCACCTCCTCTGGATGAACCCCAGAGAGACGGAAGCTCCAAGGAACAAGTGGAAGACTTGGCACCAAACGAGCCTGGGGAGGAACCACAGCGGCCCACCCACCTAAGCCTGGGACATAGGCACCTGGCCTTGCGTCACTCAGAAGGAAGTCTGTCCCCACCCTATTCTATGCCCTTCCCCCTCACTCGCTAGGGCTGTGGCTTCTGACTTCTAGAAGACTTAGGGCTGCTCTGGGTTTCTTGTTTGCTCACCTTTGGCTGATGCCTAGAGTACCTGGGCACTTGCTGCCTGATGCCTGCCCTGCCCATCATTCCCCCATTTACCCAGAGGGAGGTGGGATGTGAGAGAGTTTGCACTGGATAATCCAGTAAGGGGGGACAATTCTACTCCCCAGACCCTTCTCCTGGGCACAGGAAACCCACAGGGCAGGACCCTAAGATCTGGAGGAAGAGGGTACTAAGAACTTGTAGTTGCCCTTAGATCCTTCTCCATCCCCTCTCCTATGCAGGATTTCAAGTTATCACCCCTCTCTGGCTTCTACCAGGGCCCAGGATTCAAGCATCCTTCTCCTCAACCTCAACATTTTGGAAATCTTCCCCTTATCACCCCTGCTCCCCAACCTGGGTGCCTGGAAGATGGACTAGCAGAGGCTGCTTTGTTGCATTTTGTTTGTGCTTTGATGCCAGGAATGTGCCTAGTATACATCCTGGGGGGGACAGGGGGGTGCATAGTGGGGAACCCAGGTTCTCCTTGTCCTCCAGCTGCTCTGCCCCCTTCCCCTCTTCCCTGACTCCAGGCCTGACCACTCCTGTGCCGTAATAAATAAATCTTTGTAAAAAAAAAAAAAAATACATGTACAGATTTTACAACCATAAAGGGTAAAACTTCAATACATCAAAACTTTTAAAGAGAAAATAAATCATAGGATGTTTGTCCAATTCTTTAGATACAATTTAATTTCTTCCAACAATGTTTCATGGTTTTCAGAGTACAAGTTTCACACTTCTTTTGTTAAATTTAGTCCTAAGTAGTATGTTATTTTTGATGCTATGTAAATGAAATTATTTTCTTAATTTCATTTTTTGATTGTTAATAGCAAGTTTATAGAAATACAATGGATTTCTGTAGTTTGATCTTGTATCCTGCAACCTTGTTGAACTCATTTATTAGTTGTAACAGTTTTTTGGTGGATTCCTTGGGAATTTCTATGTACTTTATCATATCATCTGCAAATAGAGATTATTTTACCCTTTCCTTTCTGGTATGGATGCCTTTTATTTCTTTCCCTTGCCCAGCTCCCTGACCTAGAACCTCCAGCACAATAGTGGACTGAAGAGGCAAAAGTATACATCTTTGTCTTGTTCCTGATCTTAAAAGGAAAGTATGCAGTCTTTTACCATTAAGCACGATGTTAGCTGTGGGTTTTAGTCCATGCCCTTTATCAGGTTAAGGAAGTTCCCTTCCATTCCTATTTTGTTGAGTGTTTTTGTAAGGACGGAATGTTGTCTGGGTGGTTCAGATGGTTAAGCATCTGCCTTCAGCTCAGGTCATGATCCACTCCTGGTCCTAGGATAGAGCCCCACATCAGGCTCCCAGCTCAGCAGGGAGTCTGCTTCTCCCTCTCCCTCTGCCTCTCCCCCTGCTTATGTGTACTTTCACTCTCTCTCTCTCTCTCTCTCTCTCTCTTTTTCAAATAAATAAATAAATAAATAAATCCTTTTTAAAATGATGGAATGTAGTATTTTTTTTTCAGATGCTTTTTCTGAGTCTGTTGAGATAATCCTGTGATTTCTTGTTTTTAATTATACTGATAAAACACATTACATTAATTCATTCTTAGGTGTTAAACCAACCTTGCATTGCTGGGATAAAATAAGCTGATTCTAAGATTCATACAGAATTTCAAGAAACTCAGAATAGCCAAGTAATCTTGAAAAATACAAAACAGGACTCTCACTTCCCAATTTCAAAACTTGGAGAAAGTCCAAATAAACACATGTATTTATGGCCAACTGATTTTCAGCAAGCGTACCAAAAACATATAAATGATGCTGGAACAAACTGGATATTCACATGCAAAAAATGAAGTTGGACCCTTTCCTCACACCATATAGGAAAACTAACTCAAAATGGACCAAAGACCTAAATAGAGGTCTTTTAGACATATATTATATCTTTTAAACCTCTAGAGCAAAACTATAAAATACTTAGAAGAAAACAAAGGGGTAAAATTTCATGACTTTGGTTTTTGCAATTTATGAGGTGTGGTTTTACAAATGCTTTGAAAGAAATTGATAAGAAAAATAGTAAAATCCACAAAAAGAAATGGGAAAGATAAAAATAGCCAATTCATAAAAAACACTATAAACACCCAAAAAAGCACACAAAAAATCGGACATCACCAACTGCTAAAAAAATAAGAACGAAAACAGAGCTCATTTGCCGACCAGCTCATCACGGTGTTGAGGATGGGGCAAGCGCAGCACATGAGACGCAGACGCAGGTACGCACACACCGTGTGTGCACAGCAGGGTTAGCTGCAGTTGAATCGATACTTAAATAAATTCCCAAACACACACACACATGCCTGAAGGAAGTAAACCAGAGAATAGTAGGAGCCAAACTGTACTGTAAAATTACACAGATGGATTATAATGAGAAAAATATTTTCTTAGCATAAAAAAGTAGGTTTTTAAAAATCTACATGCAAATAAGATTTTCCCTTTACTGTAACTGAAGGAATTAAAAGAACAATGAGGAAGAGAGCATTTGGAGAGAACGACAGGCTGCCACCCAGAGCAGAGGGATCACAAAAAAGTTTCTGTTGCTACAACCCAGCACCCAGCAGTGAAGGCAACAGGTACCACGGGAATGTGCATTACTCGTGTGGAAACATCCTTATTTATTACCTGCTTTGGAAGTAACAAGCTGCAGCACAAGAGGCCGTCTGGTTACGATGCCCGACCCTCGAGGCAGAAAGTCCCTAAAAAAAAAAAAAGAAAGAAAGAAAGACTAGATTAAGGCATTTTATGTAATTCTGATTATGTACAAATCTGTAAGTTAAGTTTCACTGTAATTCTCTTAATTCCCAACCTTTGATTATATTATATGTCTGAAGAATGTTAGACCCATCTTCTAAAAGAAGCATTTGCAAAGTAAAAAAAGGGGGGGGTAGGGGAAAGCCTTATATTGAATATTAATCCATATGTATTATCACAATGACCTCACTAGAATATGTCACTCATTCATTTAGCTGAAATTAATGAAAGTTTGTATTAAATTACTTTGTATTTTCGGGCACCTGGGTGGCACAGTGGGTTAAAGCCTCTGCCTTCGGCTCAGGTCTGATCCCAGGGTCCTGGGATCGAGCCTCGCATCAGGCTCTCTGCTCAGCAGGAAGCCTGCTTCTCCCTCTCTCTCTCTGCCTGCCTCTCTGCCTACTTGTGATCTCTGTCTGTCAAATAAATAAATAAAATCTTAAAAAAAAAATTAAAAAAATAAAATAAATTACTTTGTATTTTCACTTTATCTTTATTTTCAGAGAATCAGCATTTATAAAAAAATTTGATGCAGAAATTAATCCTTACATTCTTTTTATAATTAAAAAATTCAATACTCTTATCCGGCTTCAAGGGCAACATGGACCATTACTATAGGTATTAAAGGCATATTAGATTGTGCCTTCTAAATATCCTAAAATTTTTTTCCAATAAAAAGTGACAATAAAATATAGGATAAGTAGAGATAAATATCGTATATGTAGAAATTAACAGCAGAGAAAACACTGAAGTTTGATTTTTGTGTGTTCTCATTCCTGATAAGTGGGAGTTTATTTAAAAGGGGAGTTTTTTTGTCCTTTCTGCCAGTGGACGCCACCGAGTAAGCATCGGTAAAGTCTCCCCTCCCACCACCGTCATGTCCAAGTCAGAGTCTCCCAAAGAGCCTGAACAGTGGCGGAAGCTCTTCATCGGGCGTCTGAGCTTTCAAACAACTGAAGAGAGTCTGAGGAGCCATTCTGAGCTGAGCTTACGGACTGGGTGGCTATGAGAGATCCAAACACCAAGGCTCTGGGCTTGTGACATATGTCCCAGTGGAGGAGGTGGAGGCAGCCATGAACTCGAAGCCACACAAGGTGGATAGAAGAGTTGTGGAAGCAAAGAGGGCTGTGTCAAGAGAAGATTCTCAAAGACCTGGTGCCCACTTAACTGTGAGAAAGATTTTTGCGGGTGGTATTAAAGAAGTCACTGACAAACATCATCTAAGAGATTATTTCGAACAGTGTGGGAACATCAAAGTGACTAAGATCATGACTGACCAAGGCAGTGGCAAAAGAGGGGTTTTGCTTTTGTAACATTGGATGACCATGACTCTGTCGACAAGACTGTCATTCAAAAATCCCATCCTGTGAATGGCCACAGCTGTGAAGTAAGGAAAGCGCTCTCTAAGCAAGAGATGGCTACTGCTTCATCCAGCAAAAGAGGTCGAAGTGGTTCTGGAAGCTTTTGTGGCGGTGGTGGAGGTAGTTTTGGTGGGAATGACAACTTTGATTGTGGAGGAAACTTCAGTGGTCGAGGTGGCTTTGGTGGCAGTCAAGGTGACGGTGGATATGGTGGCAGTGGGGACAGCTAGAACAGATTTGGTAATGATGGAAGCAACTTGGAGGTGGCGGAAGTTATAATGATTTTGGCGATTACAACAATTAATCCTCAATTTTTGGACCCATGAAAGGAGGAAATCTTGGAGGCAGAAGCTCTGGCCCTTATGGTGGTGGAGGCGGATACTTCGCCAAACCACGAAACCAAGGTGGCTATGGTGGTTCCAGCAGCAGCAGGAGCTATGGCAGTGGCAGAAGGTTTTAATTACTGCCAGGAACAAAGCTTAGCAGGAGAGGAGAGCCAGAGAAGTGACAGGGAAGCTACAGGTTACAAAAGATTTGTGAACTCAGCCAAGCACAGTGGTGGCAGGGCCTAGCTGCTACAAAGAAGACATGCTTTAGACAATACTCATATGCATGGGCAAAAAAACCCGAAGACTGTATTTGTGACTAATTGTGTAACAGGTTATTTTAGTTTCTGTTCTGTGGAAAGTTCAAAGCATTCCAACAAAGGGTTTTAATGCAGATGGGTTTTGTTTTGTTGGTTTTTTTTTTTTTTTTTGCACCCATGCTGTCGATTGCTAAATGATGCAGAATAAATGTGTGTTTTTTTAAATGTGCTGCGTAAAGTTAGTCTACTCTGAAGCCATCTTGGTATACTACCCCAACAGTGTGAAGTTAGAATTCCTTCAGGGTGATGCCAGGTTCCATTCGAAATTTATTTGCAACTTGCTTGGGCACAGAAGCCATTGTCTCCACAAACATTGGTGTAGTTGAACTGACAGTTAATGTGTTGTGACCTGGAGTTCACCATTAAAAGGTCACCCAAGCAAAGTCCTGCAGTTTATTTGGTTATTAATATGATTGTTGGCACATCCTATGCAATATACCTAAATTGAATTATGGTATCAGATAAAGTTATAGATGGGATTAAAGCTTATGTATCATCCATTATCATGTGTAATCAATAAACGATTTAATATTCTCTTGAAAAAAAAAAGGGGGAGTTTTTTAAACAAATAGAGATTGTATTTTATTTTTATTTTATTTTATTTATTTACTTGACAGAGATCACAAGTAGGCAGAGAAACAGGCAGAGAGAGAGGCGGAAGCAGGTTCCCTGCTGAGCAGAGAGCCCGATGCGGGGCTCGATCCCAGGACCCTAGGATCATGACCTGAGCTGAAGGCAGAGGCTTTAACCCACTGAGCCACCCAGGCACCCCAAGATTGTGTTTTAAATGCATGTTAATATACACTAGACCAGCTAAGAAAGTATTTTATAATTAACTCTTCAATGCCACATAAATCATACTGATTGTGCAATGTCAAATTCATTAACAAACCTATAACACAGCTTTTAAATCCATTTAGAATGCCTTACAAATTTGGAGGATTCATCATTTTAAAAATCACAAATAAATTTGACTCAATGGCAGTGTTTCTCAAAAATGGTTCCAGGACCACCAGAAAGTGTTATAACCACAGATGTCCAGGATTCGTCCTAGCCCTACAGATTCAGAATGCCCAGGGGGAGGTGTGCAGCATCCCTACTCTGAACAAGCTCCAGGGCTTCTGACGCTCACCGTGGACTGAGAGCCACTGACCTCTCATCGGGGTACATCACTCAACAATTCAGTGGGTGATAATGGCATGGGTCATACTATGAGTTCTGTGGAAAATTTGGTAGACGGAGCTTCAACACAATGGATTTCGATGAAAACAGCTTATACAAACAGTAAAGTCCAGTGAGAATGCCACAGAACCCAAGCCTTTAGCTCTACTGGTCCTTTAGAATAGAGAGTTGCAGAGATGAAATTAAACAGAATTTTCCCTACTACAAACAATTTATTTTGCAAGTGCTAACTTCCTCTAATAGTGGAAATAACACTGAACAGCCTCTTAACTAAAGCATTACTCCTTGATTCCAAGGGCTGAGTTTCAGTTGGAATGTCACTATGCAAGTAAAATAAATAATAGAGAAATTATGGACTTGCATTGCTCCCCAAAATGCCATATGAAATAATGTTATTTACTCATCAAAGAAATTCACTGAGAAATTAAGAAGTGTTAGGGAGATGCTGTGGGCATCACCCAGCACTAATTAGACACTGGAAGTTTGAAACCTAGTAGGAAAATGAAGACACGCACATCAAAGACCATTAAAGGAGGGGACAGATATAGTACATTGGAGTTCAGAAAACAGACACATAACTCTCCTCTGAAAACATCTAAGTACATATAATTAAATATTCTTAATATTCTCCAGGAACTATATGAGAGTACATGCTAGTTTTAATGGTTTCAATAATGACTTAAATCTTAGAACAAGGAGAACATCTACTCTATGTCTAACACCAAAAAGAAGTTAACTTGAGAATCAATATGGATAAAGGGAAAACAAAACCAAACTCCAGAGCAAACAGTGGGAGGGAATCTGTTGGGGCTATGAGAACTCTGAATGAGATTTTAGGATGTATAGATAGATGCCAAAGAGAAATATTCATATTTTAAATGCCTGAATAATGCCATTTAATGAAATCGATAAAATACTTTCTTAAAAAATAAAAAAAAAAAGGTAAAGAAGGGGGGAAAGGAAGAAGGAAGAAAGGAAGATTCGTTCCTTAATACCTTCATGCTGGGATCTGTTTCAACTCATGTTTTTGACTATATATTTATCATGTAGATTTCATAATCATCCCTCTAAACATTATTAAAGGAAAACATAACGTATCAAACATTTTAAATAACAGATAATTATCATGCGTTCAGCTGAAAAGTAAGCCCACAGATACATCTAACCTCTTTCTCTACTTTTTTATTAAGCAAACACCTTTGCATTGAAAGTAATAAATGGACTCAGGTACCCAACCCCCTTCTTACTAACTCGCCCTTCCTGGCCCCCTTTGCGGCACTCACCAGTCCTATTTCCAACACATATATTCTCACCAGAAGTCAAAAGATTTGGTAACCAAATCCTGCTGTTTGGAAGTCTCTCCTGACTTCATAGGAGTACCTGTGTGCAACCAGGCACTAGAGAGAAGTTTCTCTCTTCTGAAGACTCAGAGACTAACCCGGTATCCTGAAGATTCAAGTCATTCTGATGGTCCAGCAGCATGAAAACCTTATGCCCATATGCCCAGCACACTGCCGTTGTGCGAGCTAAGGGGTGAGCCCTCAGAGGAAACCCAGAGAGCTATGCTTTAAGCCTCAGCCCCACCACTGAATGGAAAAAATTCTCTCTAAATCTTGGTTTCTTTTACTACTAAACTGAGACAACCTTATGGATCAAATGAAATGCAATATATGGCAACTTTTTAAAAACCCAACCACCATGGAAAAAAGTAGTACTATTACTATTGCTATAACATGGCCACAGCACGTTTCCTATACTGCTGCAGTATTGTCTCATTTTTAAAAAATGAAAACAAAAAGCCTCTCCACACAATATTTTAACATTCATGAACAGAATTTTTTTTTAAAGATTTTATTTATTTGGCAGAGAGGGACACAGCGAGAGAGGGAACACAAGCAGGGGGAGTGGGAGAGTGAGAAGCAGACTTCCCGTTGAGCAGGGAGCCGATGCGGGGCTCAATCCCAAGACCCTGGGATCGTGATTCAAGCCAAAGGCAGATGCTTACTGACTGAGCCACCCAGGTGTCCCTCGTGAATGGAATTCAAAGATGAGGAGGCACAGACCCCACCTGAACCCCTTGGTGTTGACCAGCCTCACTGGTTTGGAAAGCTCAGTTCCTTATCTGTGCCTCCAACAGGGAGCCAAGGCCCTGATACAAATAAGCATGAATAATTCATTAGCCATTGTATGCAACCATCCATTTGAATTTTATTCTTTTCTACGCAATAGGTGATTGGTTCTCCCATAGGTACACCTTATGGGAAAATCCCTTGCTAAATTAATGCAGGGAAAAAATGACTGTGCCTTTAGTATTACTGTGGATAAACCACACATTTCTGTTTATGGTCATGTATATAAAAATACAAAATCTGCATGCCATTTTTCTCCATTTTTTCTCATTTGCATGAACCTTCAAGGTAAAAAACAAGAAGAGTGATCTGAAGACTCAGCATCATCTAATTAACTGCATTCTACTGCCTGAGTGTCTTATTTATGTGTTTATGGTTGGACTGTACAGACTGTAAGGCTGGAGAAGTACTTCCCACTCAATGCCACAGAGCAGCGACAACTCAAATGTTTTTCTTCCCTCTGGACCCACCTCAGTAAAACATTAATCTGAACAGTCTTAACAGCTGGTCTTCAGGCAATAAGTCAATGCTCTTTCATGATTTTCCAACTCTTACACAGAAAATAGAGAACAATTCCCACACTACGGTATAAGAACCATCTTGATAATATTTCTTACTGGCTCTTCTAGAAACTGCGGTAACAAGAAATATTATTATTGGTCCACTAGGAAATGACTGACCTTTGGAAACCAAAAAAGAAAAAAAAAAGAGCATATTTGCTGTATCAACCAAGTTAAAAGAAATGTTTCCCTTAGCAACACATAAAGTAAATATAGGTATGTTTCTTCTTTAAGACAGATGTAAATGATCATTAACCAGATGATCTGTTCAGTAAACAAATGTTTAACATCTGCCCTTGACCAAAGACAAGAGGCATAACTTACACTCTCCAAGAAGTTAATTGAGATAAGTGATTCATTCAAAGATAAGCTCAGTTTTAGAAGAGATTGGCATGCAAACGACAAGCATGACTGTCATATGGTTAAGCTCCACACAAGGTGAAACATTGATGTAGATGAGACCTATTCTGCTTGGGGAAACAGCCAGAAACTATTTCAGAGAGACAAAGAGGTAGAAGGCCCTCCAAAAGGGATCAGGGTGTACAAAGACCTGGAAGACCAAAGTAATACAGAATACGGACACACTGTAAATGTTAAAGAAAGGTCAGAATGGGGTGGAAACGATTCTGAAGAAAAAGGCAGGACCAAACCTCAGAGGCCTTCACTTGTATTTTTTTTTTCTTCCTATAAGAACAGAAAGGCACCAAAGAGTTTTAAGTGATCCGATTTGCATTTCAGAAAAACCACTGAGGGACTGTATAGATAATGTTGAAAAAAAGAAAGACAAAAGACAGGGAGACTAGTCACTGGCCAGTCTGGGTCACTGAAGAAGAAGATAATAAAGGTTAAGTTCAGAAGAGTAATGGCAGAGATGGAGAGAAGATATCAGAGAGTAGACAACTGACAGGACAAAATTATCATTCTGACGTGGCATGGAGTGACATGGAGGAGTCGGGATAAGCCTCACAGCTCTGCATGGGTCAGCTGCTGAACAGTGGTACCATCAACCAGAACAGGCAATGCAGGAAGACCCCATCACAGCGCTATTCACACACTGTTTGTCGTGTGCAAGCACCACTCTGATTTGATCCTCGGGGAGGTGCTGCTGTTATGCTCACTTCATGGACAAGGAAGCTGAGACACAGAAAGGTCACATGATTTTCTCAGAGTCACAAAGCTACTGACAGATCTAGGACTCAAACCTAGAGAGCCTAAATCTAGTTTCTGTGCTAATGTGACCATCAGACTACGCTACAGTGTAAAGGAAATGGGGAAGAAGGTAAGGGAACAAATTGGATATACTGATAGCTACCTGGAGAACATCCGACCCAGAAACAAGTGTACAGCTAGAAGAGCAACTGGAACTCAAGGTAGAACTCCTGTCTGGGGATAAAAATTTGACAGACATTCATGGACCGGGTAGCTAAATCCAAAAGAACAGACAAGTAGGAATGGAGTGGAGAAGAGTGATAAATAAGGACCCCAGAAAATACCAATATTTAATGATACTGAAAGAAACAGAACTGAAAGGCTGAGAAGTCCCCAAAGAAGTAAGCCAAACATTATAAGTCAGAGGTATTCCCAAAGTCACACTAGTTTCTTAGTCATCTACACTTAAAAGTCTCATACTGAAACTCTACAGTTGAACTCATGATCATCTACCCACGTTTTTCCTCTTCATTCCCATGTATAATACACATCATCAGCACCCATACGTATCAGCCAAACCAAGTACATGGGAATCATCCACCCTCCATTTTCCTCTGTCTTCATTCTCACAATCGGTCACCAGGTCCTGCTGATTCCACCTTCTTAATATCTCTTAAATGCAAAAAGTTCTCTTCTCTATTTCAATCACCACTGCAGGTACCAACGCTCATATAGACCACTATAATAATCTCCCAATTAATTTCCCTGGATCCAAATTGAGCATACTTTAATCCAACCTCAACAATGATGTAAGTCCCATCACATCACTTCCAGACACTAAATCATTTCCAGACTCTAAATCATTCAATGACTTTAGCACGTCTTTAGCATGAAATCCAAACCATAAACAAAGCAGATAAAAAGTCCTGTCCTCTGCGGAAGGTTCTGCGTGCACGTGCACTCTTAGGCTCAATGTCTTGGCACATTCCATGTTACCCTCTTGGGATGCCCTCCCCCCACTTCTTCCTCTAGGCAACTTCTACTTGATCTTCAACACTCAACTCTACATCATCTTCTCTGAGAAGCCCTCCTTGAAATCCTGCATGCATGCCCCTATCTAAGCTCTCAACACACACTTGTTACACTGGTCTAATCACATGTCGGCTCCCTCAGCCCTGTGTTCCCCCTAGTGCCTTCTTTAGTGCCCAAGAATTAATATTTCTAATACTTTCTACCTACGCTGTCAGGAAGATTTCCAAAAACCCCATATATTCATATTACGGAGGGAAGACATTGTCCTATTTAACTCCCCAACTGGCAGATAGTTAAGTGGGATTTTATATGTACTGAAAAAACAGCTAAGATGACTTTCAATTTACCAATAATTTGTTGCAGTCATTTAAGTTTACATTTTATTATGAATGTTTAAGATCCAAATGTATATACCAAAGTAAAAAAATACAAAATATCAGGTCGGCCTGATATTATTGACTATCTAAAGACACCGAATAGAATTTGAAGGAAACTATTTTTTCAAAACTCCCAGAGCCAAAATATTTTTTAAATTATTCCTTAAAAACGGAAAGTCCCCTTCTAAAAAATTATCTTCAAAGTATAACTTCATGTGCTCCAAAATAATCCTTGTAGGATTACTATCTCATAGTCCTTTAAAATGATAACCCAACAAAAGATAGAGAGAGAGAGAGAAAGGAAGGGAGGAAAAGAAGGAAAGGTGAGACAGAGAAAGAGAAAGAAACAGAAACAGACATATCCTTGCCAAATACTACCCACCTCCTGCCCCAAGAAGCACTGAGGTCATATACTCCACATTCTAGACAAAATGGTGCTGTGAAAATGACTTTGTGCTTCCGTGCCTAATCCCGGAGCCTTGCCAACCATTACAATGCCACTCCAACTGTTGAAAGAAATAATTATGCCAAAATCCACAGATTTAGTTGGAAATTTTCCAATGAAGTTTTCTTTTATTCCCTAAATTCTTGGCACAGTAAGAATATAGGCATTTACAGATATGTAAAAGATCACATATTTCTGCTATCAGTTACTCTGTAATTTCAGGTATACGATAAATACCACCATCATTTTGTTTGAAAAACATAGTTTTGAATCCATTTACAAGAAACACAATGTTTTTATTTTTTTACTGACATCTAAGAAATTTCCAGTCAAATTAACCTTTCATTCCCAAAGCTCAAAATTTCTAAGGAAAATGTTTTCATTAAATCTAATCAATCAATAAATAAGGGTTTCTCCGCAACATTCAAAATGCAAATTTCTGAGTCTGAGATCTGTAAACTGAATGAAGAAGCCAGCTCTAGTTTGCAAATACAATGTGTTCTTCCCACTAGGAAACTCTCAAGAACTTAATGCCTTCATATTTAATCCATTTTATTTGTTTTTTCAGAAAGCCAATTTGTTCAAAAGTTTTAAAGCACCAGGTTAATGAGTCCCAACATAAAGAAAAGGTATATAGTTCTTGCTGTATTCCAAAGCACAGACTGTGCCTTGCTCTGGGCCGCTGCCCCACCAATGGATGATAAAAGGGACAACTAAAGAGACTGCGAGTTGCCTGAATATCCATTTCCCCTTATTTCTTATTAACAGAATCCCAATTTGGTTGAGAAAGGCAATGGGCCCAATTTTAATAGGTAAATAAACAGACAAATAAATCTCTATTTTCTAGCCTCGTTTGCAAACAGGGTATCCACATAACTAAGTTTTAGTCGGTAAAATGTAATTAAAGCTTGTTAGTAACATCAACTTTAAGGGGTACCCAGGTCACTCAGTCAGTTAAGTGTCTGACTCTCGGCTTCGGCTCAGGAAATGATTCCATGGGCTGTGGGATGGGGCCCCGCATCTGGCTCCACACTCAGTTGGGAGTCTGCCTGGAGATTTTCTCCCTCTGCCCCTCCCCCACTGATGTGCACCCCCTCACTCTATCTCTCTAAAATAAGTAAAGAGATCTTTAACAAAAAAGAAATAGTTTCTTTAAAAAGGTCTGACTTAGCTGATGTATACCTTTTGCCCTTCCTTCTTCTTTTTTCTCCCTGTCAGTTATACATGAGAGCAGAGCTACAGAAACTGTATTAAGCCACAAGGCAAACTAGAAGATAAAAGCTACGGACTAAACATAGCAGAGAAGAAAAAAAAAAAACAAAAACAGTCTAGCAGAGTGAAGACATTATGATACCCATTATTATACCCATCCTGGCAAGCGACACCCAAGAAAGAGTAAGAGAGAGGCACACACACACTACACTTTAGAACACTGTTTCTCACCCTCTTTTTTTTTAATTGCCTCTCCAAGGGCCTTGTTACACATTTTTCTCCATTAAATGTAATACCACAGATACACTGTATACACATCCATGCTTTATACATGAGAAGAATAAGCTTCTTTCGTTCCCCAAGAAGTAATTTTTCCCCCTTGGGAGCAATCTCACTCCCACTGAGAATATGTGCTACGGATCAAAGAAGAGTAAGAGAAGCCGGAATGCCAAACCTCCGTCCTGTCAGCCGTTCTTGCCTACAGGGTTTCTAGACAGACATGTGTAGAGAAGTAAAGGTCAGACAGCTTTTGCCTCAAACCCTTACACATTCCCTTCTGAATCCTAGAAGCATGAGGTTGGACCTTTTGGAAGCTTCATCCGGCCTAGTTATGAGGAGGGCTTGAGGCCTAGTACCAACAAGGCTGAAAGGCCTCCTGCGCTCCTTTTCCGTGAAGCCCACACGTCAATCTCAGACCTTCATACTTGAACACTGCAATGAGTAGGAAAGGCCCAGGCGTGGAAGACCACACTCCGTGAGAAGAAACTAGACAGAAACAAGAGAACACTTCTCCAATAACAAGGGCCAGGGCTGATGTAGGCGTCAGTTCAACTGTCCCCTGAAGACCTGGCTTGGAGAAATATGACCCAATCACTGTCCCTGGTCCGTCTATTGACAGTTCTTGCAGGGGGCTAGAAGGAAAGAGTGTGGATAAGAGTAGAAGTAAGCTTCCACAGTCAGTATTATGCCCACCTGTTTCCACTTTTCCTAAGATGTTGGAAGAAAAAATAGGTATTTAATTGGAAGCCAAAAAAGCATAGGTCAGTTTCTCCACTAAACAGAACGGAGAGCCATAGCCACACAGTTTATCTAAAAAGAATGGGAATCTGATTTTCTAATTATCCAAGAGGGATTTAAGTGGATCCTTGGAGCTAACGCCTCCCTAATACTCTAGAAGGCTCATCCATTATCCTCCAGGCAAATCTTTTACTCCCAGAACATCTGGTCCCCAAGTGACTTCACACCTATTTCATGCCTCCGTGTTGAGTATTCTACCATGGAAGCCCCTCGCCAAGGCATCTCCTTTCTTTACCGATTTCATTTTAAAGACAGAATGTTGGCACAGTCTCCTATGGAATGCATTTCTTGAAATGCCAGTACATTTAAACGTTTTTCCTCTTTATTCCAAGGTACCGTGAACCTCAGTCATGTCTCCTCCCCTAGACAAGCTCACTTAGGACAGGGACCTCATTTCTCAAAGGCCAGTATTTGGCACAGCGCCTGGCACAAAGAAGGTGCTCAATAGGGACTTGGTAAGCAAATAAAGTCAGCAGTATAGGAATTAAAACCGTGAATCTGGGGCACCTGGGTGGCTCAGTGGGTTAAGCCTCTGCCTTCGGTTCAGGTCATGATCTCAGGGTCCTGGGATAGAGCCCTACATCGGACTCTCTGCTCAGCAGGGAGCCTGCTTCCCCCTCCCCCTCTGCCTGCCTCTTGGCCTACTTGTGATCTCTCTCTCTCTGTTAAATAAATAAATAAAATCTTAAAAAAAAAAACTGTGAATTTACTGGAAATACAAATTTTAAGGGTTAATTAGAAAATAAATATGCAAACGTTCATAATTAAAGATGTAGGTATAATGTATGTGGTCTATTATTTTCTTACCTGAAAATGTTTATTTTTTGTTGTTGTTGTTGTTGTTTTGTCTATTTAATTTTTTTTTCTGTGATCCTGTACCATTGACTGGAAATTTTAAAGAGCAAGAGAAAAAGAAAGAAAGAAAAGTACCCAATATCTAATAGATGATAAATAGGTATATAGATATATCAATATATGTATATATATTTTTAACACATACATTATAAACACCTAGATATTTCTTATCTTAAAAGTCACTCTTGACTCTACATTCCCAGTGAAAGTTTAGGAAAAACACGTTTATTAGCTCCAACTCCTAAAATGTATTAAAAGTAGCCAGTGGGAACACCTAACAGAGTTCAAAAAATTTTGGTTATTACTTAATAGATTGAGCTGACCAAAGAAGGCATACTAATGAGTAAACGTAAGAATTACTTTCTCAACCTATACCTCTCTGACTACAGCAATTAGACTATGTTATCCAGTTGTAGATGTCAAGAGTAATACATAAATTACACATCCACCAACATCAGTAAACTTAGTGTGTGACTAAGGTTACAATTTTATTTCTAGTCCAAACTGTCTGTTGTGCTACAATGATGGTAGCTCCCTTCTTCATTTAGAGTAGACAGCATCTCAAAGCACACCTGCCTCAGCAGCAATGTTTGCTCTTTTTCCTGAGACCTAATAACATGCTTTATAAACAAGCACAGAAGCTTTTGAAAATTTAAGAAGTCCAAAGGAGGAAAGACCACTAGGTTGAAAATAAAACAATCAAGACCAGGGGAGTGGGAAGTGCAGTGCTTGAGTGGCTCAGTCGGTTAAGTGGCCAACTCTTGATTTCAGCTCAGGTCATGATCTCAGGGTCTTAAGACTGAGCCCCACATTGAGCCCCAAGTTGAGCCCCGCCTCAAGGCCCACAGCTGGCTCTGCGCTCAGTGTCGAGTCTGCTTGAGATTCTCTTTCTCCCTCTCTCTCTACCCCTCCCCCAACTCATGTGCACGCATGCATGTGCTCTCTCTCTGTCTTGGATAAATAAATAAATAAAAATCAAGAGTAGCAGGAACTACTAATAAATCATGGCCATGAAGTTTAAGATAATATTTAACATGGGAAACAGAACACAGATATATTAATAGAGTAACTATTCAAATCTGAATTTTTCACCTTTACTAGAATTTTATTAAATAAGTATATAATATTAATAGCTGTGAAGTGCTTTTAAAAACTTCTTTTTCAGTTAGCATGGTGGTTAAGAGCACAAATTCTTGCACTGAAATGCCTAGGTTTGAATTCAGGATCTACTACTTTTTGGCTCAGTTACCCATCTATAAATTGTAGCACGTTGGGGGTAGAATAATAGGAATAATACAATCCTTTATCTTCCAGTGGCATTGTGATATGCAATTCCAATGATCTTCAGGTTTGAGGAGGTAAAATGATATCTGAAACTTGGGGCGCCTGGGTGGCTCAGTTAGTCTAGTGTCTGCCTTTGGCTCGGGTCATGATCCCAGGGTCCTGGGATCGAGTCTCATACCAGTCTTCCTCCTCACCAGGGAGTCTCCTTCTTCCTCTGCTTCTTACGTGTGCTCTCACTCTCTCTCAAATAAATAGATAAATCTTTAAAAAAAAATTTGCCTGAAACTTACACTGTGTAATGGAATCTGAAGTAGATTATGGAATCAAACATACTATTTCTGTAGCAAAACAAATGAATATTTACAGTAATTGAGATAAAAACGTACTATGAATAGTCTCACATCATTTAGGTCAAGTTTGACAGTAAATGAGTTTTGGTCAATATAAGTTTTTGCAAAATGAGTTACAAAAATAATATTTTTTTAAAGATTTTATTTATATATTTGGCAGACAGAGAGATCACAAGTAGGCAGAGAGGCAGGCAGAGAGAGAGAGAAGGAAACAGGCGCCCTGCTGAGCAGAGAGCCCGATGCAGGACTCGATCCCAGGACCCTGAGATCATGACCTGAGCCGAAGGCAGAGGCTTTAACCCACTGAGCCACCCAGGTGCCCCCCCAAAATAATATTTTTTTAAAGATTTTATTTATTTGACAGACAGAGATCACAAGTAGGCAGAGGCAGGCAGAGAGAGAGGCGGAAGCAGGCTCCCTGCTGAACGGAGAGCGTGATATGGGACTCAATCCCAGGACCCCGAGATCATGACCTGAGCCAAAGGCAGAGGCTTAACCCACTGAGCCACCCAGGCACCCCACAAAAATAATATTTAATTTTCAGATCATTTTGCATTCTGAAATTATAGAATTCTGAAATTCAGATCATTTTGCATTCTGAAATTGAAGAACATACTTAGCACATAGTAACTGGCCAAAAAATTTTAGCTGCCATCATCACCAGCATCATCACCATTACCAGATTTTTAGAGGAAATAGTCATAAGTTATCCTGAAATTTATTGATAATTAATTACACAAATTTGTTCCAGAATGTAATATGTCTCCACAGCAATAAGTAGTAATTACCTTTTGCTAGCCATAAGCATGTGACTTTAGGGTAAGCTAGATCTAGTTTTTCATACTGTACCGCAAGTTTTGAGTGATATGAAAAGGAAAATGTATCAAAATAAACACCTATAATTTTAACTTTTTCATCTGCTTCCTAGAAAGTCATCAGCTACTGAAAGGTTTCATTCTCTAAGAGCTCTCAGTATTGTTCTACTGCCTTCCCTGAGAAAGGTTAATACAAAACATGGAATGAAAGCTTAAACTAACAAAAGAATCAACACACATTCCAACCACAGTGTGCTCAATTCAAACACAGAATGAAATGAACCCCCTGGCATCTAGAATATTCCACAAGCGTGTGGCAAGTGTTATTTCTAGCCACTTAAAAGCACTAGTGAAAAAAGCTCAAATGCTTGAAAAGAAAAGATCTCCATTCCCATGAGGAGAGGCATTTATTAGCACTTAATGGCCTTCTTTCATTGCCTTTCCACTGACGCATCTCTAATTGTTCCAATTATAATTTCAAGTAAAAAAGCCAATAATGCTAACGCCTATAGTTCAGTGTATGCATTGTGAAAAGAGGTCTTTAACAGCACAAATCAGATATAAAAGTATATGACAATGTGGGATCTGGGCAGGCAGTACTACAGTAAAGAGAAAGGAGATGGTACAGAATGAACACTGGTCAAGATAGCAACTTAGGTTCTAGCTGTGACCTCAACAGGCCATTAATTCTACAAGAGACTCAGTTTCTACATCATTAAAATTTGAGAACCAAACTAATGTCTTCCAAAGCCTCTGCCACTTCCAGATATCTATTAGTCTCTGAATGCTTGAAGTAAACCAAAATACAGAAAATCTAATCCCACTACTGGCATTCTACGCAATGTAAGGCTTCGTGTTCTCACTTTCGTAACTGGGAATGTTAGTATCCAGTTTCAGTGCAATGAGTGCTAGGACTATGTCTTACGTAGTCCCCACTACCATGCATGGTATATAGCAGCTCTTCAAAAATGTCAGAGAGAACAAGAAAAAGAGAGGCAGGCAGTAAAGCAAGAAGGCACGAAGGCACAAGGCCAGCAAGGCAGGATGAAACTGGGTTAATAATTTAATACGGCTAGAGCACGGCATGTAAGAGGACAATGATAAAAGACAGCTTGGGGGGCGCCTAGGTGGCTCAGTGGGTTGGGCCGCTGCCTTCGGCTCAGGTCATGATCCCAGGTCCTGGGTTCAAGCCCCACATCGGGCTTTCTGCTCGGTAGGGAGCCTGTTTCCTCCTCTCTCTCTGCCTGCCTCTCTGCCTACTTGTGATTTCTCTCTTTCAAATAAATAAATAAAATCTTTAAAAAAAAAAAAAAGACAGCTTGGACATGGGTTGCTTACCTCTAACAAAGATCGTATTAGGGGGTACATGGGTGGCACAGTCATTTAAAAAGTCCAACTCCTGGTTTCGGCTCAGGTTGTGATCTCAGGGTGGTGAGATCAAGCCCCGAATCAGGCTCTGCGCTCAGCATGGAGCCTGCTTAAGACTCTCTCTCCCTCTCCCTTTAACTCTCCCCTCACCAATCTAAAATTAAATCTTTTTAAAAAATGAAAATACTAAGATTTGGGAGTGAAAGAATTAAAGACAGAAATCTCCTGATTCACTGGATGAAAAGCAACATTCCTAGCGTGAGTTCTAACATCAACACACAACATTAACAAAAGAGAAGCACTTTAAACTCATTACGTATTTATAAGAATAAATCTCTATTACCTTTGCTAATCTGAACAATCATGAATATTGTAAACATTCACTAATAGTCATATGTCAGTATTCAAAAGTAGAGTGAAATTTCATTTATCATTGTCCACAGTTTATATTGTCCATGAAGTTAACACACAAGGTTCATATCTTACCTCCTGAGCCAACGAAATCAAAGATACAACAGACCAGTATTTTTTAAACTCTGGAATATGACCAATAAGTAATCATGAAATCAATTTGTAGGTCATGACTAACATAGTTTTTATAATGGAAAGGAATAGAATTCAATAGAAAATATGAGCATATTGAGGTGCCTGGGTGGCTCAGTAGGTTAAGCCTCTGCCTTCGGCTCAGGTCATGATCTCAGGGTCCTAGGATTGAGCCCCACACCAGGCTCCTTACTCAGTGGGGGGCCTGCTTCTCCCTCTCCGCCTCTTTGTGCTCTCTCTCTTTGTGCCCATTAAATAAGATCTTTAAAAAAAACACATTTCAAATTGAAAATTTATATTAAAAAAGAAAATATGAGCATATCACATACAGAAATGCAAAATATTTCATAAAACTTCTGTTTCAGTTTTATAAATGTGCAGTGGGTCACAATGTAAATTGTATCTCTTACAATGAGATTAGTCAATGTTTGAAAAACATTAGACGAGGCTTTTCTAGTCCATGTTAAGACTATGTTTGTTTGTGGTATTTTAGATATGTTCCAATTCTACATTTCAACATGAAAAAAACTGCTGTCTAGAAGCAGAGAATTTTAGAGTTTTAAAGAGTTTTATCAAGGCTTGAAAATCCTAGATTACTGTATTTTAAGTCCTATTGGGGTTGCGGTTTTTTAAATAGTGGATTAGTGTAAGCCTCAATGAGAAAATGAGATTTGAGCAATGACTTGGAGGGCTGAGTGAATTAGAGATCCTGGAAGATATGTGCCTGGCATGCTAGAAAGAAATGAACAAAGGGAAGAAATCAAAGATTAGGTCAGAGGGAGAATAAGGGGTCATTGTAAGGACTCAGGCTTTTTTCTATGTGAAATGGTGAGCTACTGCTCTGACTTACATTCAGAAGGAAACAGACTTTATGATAATAAAGGCCATACACGTCAAACCCATAGCTAATATCATACTCAACAGTAAAAAGCTAAAAGCTTTTCCTCTACAATCCAGAGTAAGAGAAGAATCCCTACCTTCTCCACTTCTCTTCACCACAGTACTGGAAGGCCTAGCCACAATGATTAGGTAAGAAAAAGGTAAAAAGACATCCAAATTGGAAAGGAAAGCATAAAACTATCACTATTAGCAAGTTACATGATACCATTTATAGAAAACCCTAAAGATTCCACCAAAAAACTTTCAGAACTAACAAATTAATTTGGTAAAATTGCAGGATACAAAATTAATATACAAAAATCTACTGTGTTTCTATACACTAATAACAAAACATCACAGAGAAACCAATAAAATCCCATTTACAATTGCATCAAAAAGCATAAAATACCCAGGAGTATATTTAGGATATAAAAAAACCCTGTAAACTGGGGCACCTGGGGTTAAACCTCTGCCTTCGGCTCAGGTCATGATTTCAAGGTCCTGGGATCGAGCCCCACATCGGGCTCTCTGCTCAGCAGGGAGCCTGCTTCCCCTCCTCTTTCTGCCTGCCTCTCTGCCTGCTTGTGATCTCTGTCTGTCAAATAAATAAACAAAATCTTTAAAAAAAAAAAAACCTGTAAACTAAAAACTATGAGACATTAACGAAAGAAATTGAAGAAGACACAAATAAATGAAAAGGTATTATGTGCTCATGGATTAGAAGAATAAATACTGTTAAAATGTCCATATTTGGCACCCGGGTGGCTCAACTGTTAGGCATCTGACTTTGGCTTGGGTCATGATCCCAGGGTCCTAGAATCGAGCCCCACATCGGGTTCCCTGCTCAGCAGGAAGCCTGCTTCTCCCTCTCCCGTTCCCCTTGCTTGTGTTCCCTCGCTCACTGTCTCTCTCTCTGTGTCAAATAAATAAATAAAATCTTCAAAAAAATTATTTAAATAAATAAATAAATAAATAATAAAATGTCCATATTACCCAAAGCAACTACAGAATCAATGCAGTCCCTATCAATTCCAATGGCATTTTTCACAGAACTAGAACAAGTTATTCTAAAATTTAGAATCACAAAAAGGAATCACAAAAAGACCCTGAATAGCCAAAGCAATCTTGAGAAAAAACAAAGAAGGAGGTATCACAATCCCAGATCTCAAACTATCTACAAAACTGTAGTAATCAAACAGTATGGTATCGGCATAAAAACAGAAACTAATATCAACAGAGATAAATAAGCCTGCACATATATGGTCATTTAATTTACAAACAGGAGGCAAGAATATGCAATGCAGAAAGGACGGTCTCTTCAATAAATGGTGTTGGGAAAACTGGACAGCCACCTGCAAAAGAATGAAACTGGACCCACTCTTACATCATATGCAAAAATTTAACACAAAACAGGGGTGCCTGGGTGGCTCATTGGGTTAAATAAAGCCTCTGCCTTCGGCTCAGGTCATGATCCCAGCGTCCTGGGATGGAGCCCCGCGTCAGGCTCTCTGCTCAGCAGGGAACCATGCTTCCTGCTCTCTCTTTGCCTGCTTCTCTGCCTACTTGTGACCTCTGTCTGTCAAATAAATAAATCAAATCTTTAAAAAAAAAAAATTTTAACGCAAAACAGATTAAACACTTGAATGCAGGACCTGAAACCATAAAATTCCTAGAAGGAAACCTAGAAAGTATGCTCCTTAACAATGGACTTGGCAATGTTTCCCTCGCACCCGACTCTAAAGGAAAGAGCAGTGAAAGCAAAAATAAATAAATGGGACTCCATTGAACTAACACCACCAACAAAGTGAAAAGGCAACCTATTGAATGGAAGAACATACCTGCAAATCATGCATCCAAGAAGGGGTTAATATATATATAAATATATAGAGATTTATATATATATTTATATATATAACATATAAATAAAATATATATAATATATTAATATATTATATATAAATAAATATAATATATATAAATAAATATATATATATATAAATAATTCGTGCACCTCAGTAATTAAAAAATCTGACTTTAAAAATGGGCAAAGGGGGGCACCTGGGTGTTTCAGTGGGTTGGGCCTCTGCCTTCGGCTCGGGTCATGGTCCCAGGGTCCTGGGATCAAGTCCCACATCGGGCTCCCTGCTCAGCGGGGAGCCTGTTCCCACCTCCTCTCTGCCTACTTGTGCTCCCTCTCTCTGTCAAATAAGTAAATAAAATCTTTAAAATAAATAAATAAATAAATATAAATAAAAATGGGCAAAGGATCTCAATAGACACGTTTCCAAAAAGACACCCAGACGGCCAACAGACACATGAAAAGATGCTCAACATCACTCATCATCAGGGAAACGCAAATCACAACCACAATGAAATAACACCTTGTACCTGTCAGAATGGCAATTATCAAGAAGACAATAACAAGTGTTAGCAAGGATATAGAGAAAAGGGAATACTTGTGCACTGTTGGTGGGAATGTAAATTGGTACAGTAACATAGAAAACAGTATGGAGGTTCTTCAAGAAATTGAAAGTGGAACTACCATATGATCCCCAATTCCACTTGGGGGTATTTACCCAAAGAAAATAAAAACACTAATTAGAAAAGATTATGCACCCCTATGATCACTGCAGTATTATTAACACGGAAACGACCGAGGTATCCACAGATGGATGAATGGATAAAAGTGTGTGTGTGTGTGTGTGTGTGTGTGTGTGAGAGAGAGAGAGAGAGAGAGAGAGAGAGAGATAAAACAGTATTCCGCTATAAAAAAGAATGAGTCTTGCCATTTGCAACAACATGTATGGACCTTGAGATTATTATGCTAAGTGAGTAAGTCAGACAGAGAAAAACAAATACCACATGATTTTACTTACACTGTATGTGTAATCTAAAAAACAAAATAAACAAAACCAAACCCAGATTTCACAGATGTGTAGAGAACAGATTAGTGGTTGCCAAAGGGGTGAGGGATAAGGAAGTTAAAATGAGTGAAGGGGATCAAGGATTACAAACTTCTACTTATAAAATAAACAAGTCATAGAGATATAATAATATTCAGCATGAGGAATACAGTCAGTAATATTGTATTATCTTTGATGATGAATGATAACTAGACTTAGTAAGACAATCATTTTTCAATGTACATATACAAAGGCCAAGTTACTATGTTGTACACTTGAAACCTAATATAATATTGTATGTCAATTATACTCCAATAAAAAATGAGTACAAATAAAAGGATCACTATAGCTATCAAAAATAAACTGTAGGAGTCAAAGACAGAAACAGGGAAAACAGGGGCTCCTGGGTGGCTCAGTCAGCTAAGCATTCGACTCTTGGTCATGATCGTGGTGTCCTAAGATCAAATCCCTCACCAGGCTCCACACTCAGCATAGAATCTGCTTGAGATTCTCTCCCTCTCTCTCTCCCTGTGCCCCTCACCCAACTCATACCCTCTCTCTCTAAAATAAATAAAATATTAAAAAAAAAAAAAAAGAGGGGACGCCTGGGTGGCTCAGTTGGTTTAGCGGCTGCCTTCTGCTCAGGTCATGATCCCAGCGTCCTGGGATAGAGTCCCACATGGGGCTCCTTGCTCGGTGGGGAGCCTGCTTCTCCCGCTGCCTCTGCTGCCACTCTGCCTGCCTGTGTTCTCCCTCTCTCTTTCTCTCTCTCTCTCTCTCTGGCAAATAAATAAATAAAATATATAAAAAAAAAAAAGAGGCAGGGAAAACAGGAGATATTAGACTAATAGAAACAAAACATCATGGAGACCTGGACCAGCATCATAGTGATGGAAGTGGTGAAAGGAGGTCGGTTTGGGGGCATATTTAAAAGTAGGGCCTGCCTGGAATTACTTCTGCCTTGCAACATAAAGTTGTAGGACATTTTTTCGTGTGTGTCCAGAAAGACTTGGGTTCAAATTCTAGCTCTTTCACTCACTGAGTATATGCCTTGGTTATTATATTTTATCCCTCTAAATCTCAGAGTCTAGGTCTGTAAAATAAAAATGACATCATATACTCTAAAGGGTCATTGAAAAGAGTAAATAACATAGAGAGAGCACATAGCAGGACTTCAATAAATGTGAGCTCCTTTTCTTGCTATAATTATAATTATTTTGTTAGAAACATATTTTGTTAGAGACATCCAGAAGGCCCAGAAAGTCACATCTGCTAAACACTTCCTGGAAGTTAAGAATTTTTGATGAAAATGACTTCAATTCCAAAATAAACTGGGTACCTATAAAATATAAAAGATTTATACCTTCTTATAAAAAAAATGGAAGATTCAGAATCATGCCAGGCCCTTCACATTAGAGGATATCAGCAATGAGATTCTGTGCAGAAGTTTCTTGACAATCTGGTTCACCATTTCATAACAGTGGAATGCTGGGACATCAAAAACAGCTCTCCGGGGCAAGAGAGGCTGTTGGTCTTTGAAATGAAAAAAAAAAAAGTTATTTAAAAAGAAAGTGCCCTACGCCTGGGTGGCTCAGTGGGTTAAGCTGCTGCCTTCGGCTCAGGTCATGATCTCAGGGTCCTGGGATCGAGTCCCGCATCGGGCTCTCTGCTCGGCAGGGAGCCTGCTTCCCTTCCTCTCTCTCTGCCTGCCGCTCTGCCTACTTGTGATCTCTCTCTGTCAAATAAATAAATAAAATCTTTAAAAAAAAAAAAAAAAGAAAGAAAGTGCCCTAAAGAAGGAATTAAAAGTGGTTTTGTGGTTTTTTTTTTACAGAGGGCAACTGAACTACAGCTAAAAAGCTTTAGCAATGTTTGACGAGCTACTTCATTCATCCTTTCAGATCTTTGAAAGCTGTGTTGTAGGGATTTTGAAAATATAGAACAATCTAGTACAGTCGTTTCCCTCAGTTCACAGTCTAGCACATCCATCCCTCATTCAACCATCACATACTGAAAGCACACTCTACCTACAAATTGAGGAGGTGGGTCATTTCCTAAATTTAAAAACTCTCTACTTCCAAAACCCCCCCATTATATTTTTAGTCTTGAGACTCATGGTTTCCACCTGCATAATTTACTTGTACCCATGCTGATTTTCCTGTCTGTGCAGCCTCTTCACTCTCAATAAAATTAATTTTGTGTATCACAAGTTAAAATCAACTCAAAATACCTCCCTCACTTATTAAGAACCTGTTTCCTAATAACCACTTCATTACGTTTTAAAGTCCTCCTTCCTATTCGAGGTCCTCTCCCAAATCCAGCTCACAGTAAGTAAATATTAAATGGCTATTCTCATCCCTATCACATACACCAAAAAATAAAAAATAAATCCTCGGCTCCATCAAAACAGGTCTCCCCATGGACCCTGCCTCCATGGATACCACACTCCTCTGCTCAGTGCTACAGTGGCTCTCCCAACCTCAAATACTTCTGTCTCTTTAATAGAAGTCATTTCATTCGACTCTCACAACCAGTCTGTGATTTAAGCAAGGCCAGCATTATCTCTATATTGCAAATTAGGAAGCCAAGAATTATTTTTAGACGCCCTCCTCTCTGCTTATTCAAAAAGGAAAAGTGATATTCGACATGAATTTTGAATGACGAAAAAGCATTTTCCAGGTGGTTAGATGAGGATGAGGACATTTCAAGATGGAGGCATAAAGGCCAGGGAGGCGTGAAAGGGAAGCACATATACGTGTACGCCCATATACGTGTACGCACACACCCATGTGTGCACACATTCATATATGCACACACATTCATGTATGCACACAAGCTATGAACTGGTCCCCTACATACGATTTCAAGAAACGTCACATCTCTGTTTCTCAAATTCAAACCAGTTCGGACTTCAAGGCCAAGATTCATTCATGTCAGTAAGAAATCTAGTATCAGACATGTTTAAGGGCTCTTATTTCACTCCTTGATTTGTATGAGACCCCAAAGGTGATGCAATGAAGAAAATGGTAGTCAAGTGCTTTGGTCAGTGGCCCATGGCGACCCCTACAGGAGATGCTCATTGTCTAAACCCCTGTGGCCCTGCTGACTTAGCATCCAGTGCTTACCATCCACACCACCCTCCCCAGCCTCTGTACCAGGTTAGCCATGGGGACCTTCGCGGTGTTTGTCAAGGTCATCTCAGTGTTCAGTCTTCCCTAGGACCCACATAACCACATCCACTTCAGAGCCCCCCAGGCACGGCTTTAACTAGAGGATGAGCTTCAACTACCCATAAAAATGCTCTATCTCTGATTTCCACCCCTTGGAAATCTCTTTTTCTCTAGAAGAAATCCCTGTCTTCTAAAGACAACCCACACTTCTTTCAATAATTTTAGAGTTTAGTTGTTCTCTCAAAGACTTTAGAAATAGGATATTCCTAAAAGCTTCTACCATGGAGTCTAAGAAAGAGTTTACCTTCCCTAGGACTAAGGAGGATTCCATCTTTAGGAATGGAGTAGAGAGTTTCCCATTCCCAAGAACAGAATAAAAGCTTCCTTTAATGATGCAGAACAAACAACAGTGTTGTATTTTCCCATCTTGCTACAGTAAATCCTTGATAAGTTGCCCTGTTATATATCTAACCAATTGTAAGTCTCTTTTTCTCCAATTAGATCAGAGGCACCCAGTATAGTTGCCACAGTAGGCACTCATATGTTTTGCATATACTGCAGCTGATTATTATAGAAGCCCATATTTTTGAAAGATCACAAACCAAACTGTCCTTTAAAGTACAGCTAGGTGCCACAGATACAGCAAAGCTTATAGAACAGATATAAGGATCACCTTTTTGGCTGAGCATGAAAAGGCATCCCATCACCTCTAACTAAAAATCAAGACTATGCTGGGGCACCTGGGTGGCTTAGTTGGTTCAGTTTCCGACTTCCGCTCAGGTCATGGTCTCAGGGTCCTGGTACTGAGCCCCCCATGGGGCTCCACACTCAGTAGGCAATCTGCTTGTCTCTCTCACTCTCCCTCTGCCTTCCCCCCACCCCAGCTCGCGCTTGCTCTTTCTCTCAAATAAATAAATAAAATCTTAAGAAAAAGAAAACTAAGTCTGTCTCTAACAGATTCTAAACGTGGTCAATAAAATATTTTCCACCAAGCACCTATCTGTCACAATAAATACACAATAAACACATGTACTCCAGTCTAGAAGCGAATGAATTCTAGTTCTGAGATTATTTTTCCCACAGTAGAATACTTAAAACATACAGAACACTTAACATCGTTTAAAACAAAAGTAGAAACTTAAAAACTTTTAAGGTCTATGTAGAATTTCCAGCTATTACCTCTTTTTGACTTGATACTTATATTCCCTTTTCTTTTTTTTTTTAAGATTTTATTTATTTATTTGACAGAGACAACGAGAGAAGGAACACAAGTAGGGGGAGTGGGAAGGGAGAACAGGCTTCCTGTTGAGTAGGGCTACATCCCAGAACCCTGGGATCATGACCTGAGCTGAAGGCAGATGCTTAATGACTGAGCCACCCAGGAGCCCCTAAATTCCCTTTTCTAACAGTAAGTTACAGGTCTACAAGTTAAATTCTCAAGTTCCAAGCTGAATTAAAATTTCCAACCAAAATGTCTTCTTCAATCAATTCCCACATCCACAACGTGCTGCAATGAAAAGATAATGGATTACAGGGAAAAAAGAGTTTGGTCCTGACACTAGCTCTAGGGCCTTAAACAAGTTACTGAACCCCTCTCACCTGTTCTTTCGTTTGTAAAATAGTGATAGTATGCTGGCCATCCCGCAACATAGTTGTGTCATAGTTTATTAAATAAGACAATGCTTGGGAAAGCTCTCTACAAATTGTAGTATAAAAAAGGTGGGGGGGGGGGCACCTGGGGTGGCTCAGTGGGTTGGGCATCTGCCTTCTGCTCAGGTCATGATCTCAGGGTCCTGGGATGGAGCCCCACATTGGGCTCTCTGTTCAGCAGGTAGTCTGCTTCCCCCTTTCCCTTATCCTGCCTTCTCTGCCTGCTTGTGATCTCTGTCTCTCTCTCTGTCAAATAAATAAACAAAATCTTTAAAAAAAAAAAAAAGTGCGCCTGGGTGGCTCAGTCATTAAGCGTCTCCCTTCGGCTCAGGTCATGATCCCAGATGGAGCCCGCTTCAGGCTCCTTCTCCTTGCTCAAGGGGAAGCCTGCTTCTCCCTCTCCCACCCCCACTCCTTGTGTTACTGCTCTCACTGTCTCTCTCTCTCTGTCTCTGCCAAATAAATAAATAAAATCTTTAAAAAAGGGGGGGGGGCGCCTAGGTGGCTCAGGGTTAAGCCTCTGCCTACGGCTCAGGTCATGATCCCAGGGTCCTGGGATCGAGCCGCGCATCGGGCTCTCTGCTCAGCGGGGAGCCTGCTTCCTCCTCTCTCTCTGCCTGCCTCTCTGCCTGCTTGTGATCTCTCTCTGTCTGTGTCAAATAATTAAATAAAATCTTTAAAAACAAAACAAAACAAAAGCAACGTGGTATTATTGTCAGCAACCATCTGGGATCACAAAGTTAACAAAAAGAAGTTACCACCAGAAAAATAACATTCAGAAAGATAGCACCAAATTCAAAGGAAAAATAAACAAGAAAGTGATTTTTAAGTTTTACGTATTTGCTACTCTCCATCCTGTGACATCAAACTATATACATAAGACATTTCTGAAAAATTAGCCACACTATATACATCTTATTTGCCTCAGTGAGAACTTCTCTTTATGGTATTACTCGATTTTCACCCTAGTTCAACCCTTTAAAAAAGTTTTCTTAACATAACTGTTGTAGAAAATTTTCACTCAGAACACACACAAAAAAAGAACACACGTAGTTTTGTACCAGTAAGAGCATTCTCGCATGCCCAGTCCCTGACAGACACATGACAACCTGTCACTGAACCAACCACTGATAAAAATAATAAGAGACTTAAGGCTTTGATCAATTTTTTAAAAACAGTTTCTCTTTTTTAACAAAGATTATCACTCCTGAACACACTTCTACAGAGTCAACAACATTCCAGGTCATTACTTTGATTTTAAGCCATTGTCCCGATTTCAGACTCTTGCCTCTAAAAGACAAAAACATTTCTCACATCAGGAATTTTGGATCTTAGACAGTTTCAAGGTTTGTCCTTCCTGAATGTCAACAGGCCTACCATAATTCAATAAGGAGCATTTTTACTTTCAATTTACCATAGTCTGATTTTGCTTCCTGGCAATTCTGAAAGGGTAATTAAAATACTCATATCTTTTAAGTAGCAGAAGAAATATATTGGACCTTTCATATTTGATTTTTAGGAATTTTTATTCTAGATTACCATTTCAATTAAAGATATTAAATGGAAAGAATACCATGTCTCAGAATAAAAAAAAGATGAATATTTGCTACTCCAAAGCTGATAAAAATTAATGTATTCTCCAAGGTCAGAGGACAGTCTCGAATAGGGTTGCTTTAATCTTTAAAAAATCCTGTCTATTTATTAACCTTTTCATGATCCCACAAGGCAAAAGAGACTTAAAATGTTTTGAAATGAACAATGGAAATATAAACTTGAAATGACGGCATGAAGCTTCCTTGACATTCCCTTCTTTAAGCACCAGGTTTTCTATCCCGTCCAACGTCAGAAGCTCCATCTCTCAGCAATTTCTGTAAGAACCATTAACTCCGGGGCATCCTCCAAATAAATAATAACAGAGTGAGAGACCCCTTGGGAAAGGCCCCAGCTAAACACTTTAATTTCCAAAATTTTATTGTAATGAGAAACTATAAAATATAGTTAATATTTTCTTATTGGCATTCTTAACACACAGTATACCAAGTATTTAAACATCTCTCAATAAAGTCTTCATTTAAAACATCAATTATTGTATTAGGCTAAAATGTTGTGATGCCCATAGTGGGTATCAAAGAGACCTGAAAACCCTGCACAAACTGTGAGCTTTTTTTTATGACTATCATTGTGTCCTTTGGAGGCATTTTACAATGTGCCTGTCTTCCCTTTGCTCCCAGAACACTGGGAGCCATTTTCTCCATGCCGCCAGTGCGAATGCTCTTAACCATGCCTTCCCGTCTAGTTCCTTCTTGGTAGTGGCATCAAGGTCAGAGAACCCCATGTAGAAGAGCTGCTGGAAGCGGGGTGCATTGAGCCCCGCATGGGGCGCCACACTCAGTCGGCAATCTGCTTTTCTCTCTCACTCTCCCTCTGCCCTCCCCCTGCCCCAGCTCATGCTCTCTCTTTTTCTCAAATAAATAAATAAAATCTTAAGGAAGAAAAAAGCATTGTTCACCTAAGTAACACACAGGGGTTCTGCTATGTTACCTGGCTACTCATAGCCTACTTAATTCACCTCTCGTCTCCCAAAGCTGTCTTTTTTTTTTTTTCAGAGCTATACAGAAAATCAAGGATGTGAAGCATTTTCTACAACATAATACGCCATACTGCTAAATTATCAAAATTACAAAATCAAGGACAAAAGTATTTTTGCATTTCTGCATTCTGGCCAGGTGAGACTACAATAATTCCGTCTCTTATACACGCCAAAGTCTATACATCTCAAAGCAGTGACAATGTACACGTCCTGTGGACTTCAGTTCTCTTGACTGGAAAGAAGCTGAGTGCAAGGGCTCTTAGTACCCTCCTGTTAGAAGTGAAGAAAAAGAAAGGAGGGGTTAAGGGACTCGTGTGCTATCACGGAAGTTCACTAGTGACAGAACTGAGGCTATGGCTTCATATTCTGATATCCCATCCTGAGCTTTTTCTAAAGAACTCCCTCCCAAAGAAGTTAGTTGCCTTACACATCAAATTCTCTGTCCAGAGATCCCTACCACTTTTGAAATTCATGTCACTAACACATTAAGAGGAATTGACCAAGAAATTTTATTCTCTACTTTTTATAGAGGTTCATCAGTTTACATTGGGAAAAAAATATTTGTTGAGATCACAGGTTAAACAAGAGTGAGGAGGGAAGTTGGGGTGAGAGGGAAAACCGAAAGGCTCAGGTCTTATCCTTTTGAGGGTGAAATAGAAAAAAGTAAAGACTTAGAAACAGGGTAACACTACAAAGGCACAGAGACAGAGTTCAGGCCCCATTTAGAATAGTCTGCATGCTAGTAGATAACACGTAACATCACTCCGACATATTTGAAAGAAAGATCTTGGTCCAGTTATACATTTGAGCTGAGAATCCCCTTCCTTCCCTCCTGCTCTGAGACCTCCTTGCAACCAGACTCTCGCCTACATTTTCAACCTCCCCTCTTAAGTGGTTCCTAGAGAGTGTTCCAGTTCTCCATCTATGGGGGGAAGAAACAAGCAAACAAAGGACCACCACCCTCTCCCCGCCATCATCATTTCACTCATCCCCTCCCACTCACTGTCACCCCTCCCTGCTCCCTCTACAGCCAAGTTTCTTAAAAGAGGATTCTAAAACCATGCCTCCTTAACTTCAAACACACAAGTGCGCCACTGAAATTTGGGCCAATCTCCTATTTCACCCTTGAAGCTGCCCTCGCCAACAACCTTATTTCTAAAAGCAATGGCACTCCCAGAAGTTATCTTCCCTTGTTCTTTCAGCAAACTTCATATTGCTGACCTCTCTTTCTCTCTCCTCTCCTCTCCTCTCCTCATGCTTTCTCAGCTAACCTCCCTCCCTCCAGCCCCTCCCACTCTTCCTCCCTCTCCTCCTTTCAGTGTCTTCCGTTGGCCACTCCTTGGATTTTTATCAGCCGTCTTCTCATTCTGCGTGTTTCATCAACTCCCTGCTAATAGTTGCCACTCATGAACCTACAGTCCTAATCTCTCTTCTGAACTCCAAACTTCTCCTTGTTATATCAATATATCACAAGAACTCCAAACTCATCCTGTCCCAAATGGAACACACTGCTTTCCCAGTCTCTTCCTCCTTGATCTTGGTTGTTTCTTTGTTTGTTTTTTCTTATAATAGTGCATGGCACCACCAACCAAGCAAAAGTCTGGAAGTTCTCCTTGATTTTCTCCCCACCCCTTATTGTCTTAACTCAAGCCCTTGTAAAGTCTGTTTTGCTGATCCTCCCCCACTTGACAATCTCTTCTTTTGCTATAGGCTGAACTCTGCAGCACCCTGGAGATTCAATCTTCTTGCTTACAACCTTGCCTTTGCACAGTCTCCTCTACCTGGAGTCCCCTCCCCACCGGGCCCCATGTCCTTCAAGACTCAGCTCAGCGATCAGCCCCTCCAAGATGTCTGTTACTCTGCAGAGGCTAGCCTGTGATATCCCTACTCTGAATCCCATATTATTTGTAGAAACCTGTATCATAGATCCAACTATGTTATGTTCGTCTATTTTCCAACTTACCGACCATACTGGAACAAGTATGGAACCCTGTCATCCTCATGTATCCAAATTTCAGTATCATTCCTGGTCCATCATAGGCCCTCAATTAATGTTTTACAAATGAATAAAAAAATCAACCCACTGTCCACATTTCTGTGCTCCCTGGTCATTTGTTACTATGTTCAAAATCCTGTCCATTCTCGATTGCCTCATTCAAATATCATTTCATGCACGAAACCTTCCTGATTCCCACCCCATTCTCTTACTTCTCACTTCTCTTATGGTGATTAACTGCAAAGCAAAGTAGACAAAGAAATCTGGGCACTTAGTCTTCTATTATGCTACTGTTGCATTATAGAAGGCTTCAAGCAAAGGGTAATTTAATTCATCTTTTAGTTGTCGCAAAACTAGTGCTTTCCTTCCTTAGGGGTCTTTAGAGGAAGGCACATTCACATCTGAAAGAAACCAAAAGCAAAACACTAGCAAAAACCTCCCCTGTACTACAACTCAGCAGCATCCCACAATAGAGCTTTCAAAAGCAGTCACAGAGCCTGTGTGTGGTGCTGCTTACGAGCCATCACATGGCAGCAGCGGGGACAACACACCAGCCCCAAGCCGGAGACAAAGAGCAGAGATGAAGCCAGCTCTGTTCCTGCTGACGCCGTGGAGGCCACTGCTCTCTCGGCGAGGCTAACAACAAACAGGCCTAGGCCGGCTGCAGCCCAGCCCAGCCAGAGAGCGGAGAAGCGAGAAGCTCCCAGAGCCGAGCTTCCCCACTCTGGAGGGCACTACTGCCCTGCTTCGCTTGAGCTCCGGAGACACCTCAGCATCCCTGTCTCCTAAAAAGTGAACAGGAGAACCTCCTTTTCTTTTCTTTTCTTTTTTTTTAAGATTTTATTTATTTATTTGACAGACAGAGATCACAAGTAGGCAGAGAGACAGGCAGAGAGAGAGAGGGCGAAGCAGGCTCCCCGCCAAGCAGAGAGCCCAATGCGGGGCTCAATCCCAGGACCCTAAGGCCATGACCCAAGCCGAAGGCAGAGGCTTAACCCACTGAGCCACCCAGGCACCCCCAGAACCTCCTTTTCAATTAACAAGATTAAAATGAAATTGAGATTGGAAATAACATGACGGCCCCTCTCTTACCCACGGAGGATACATTCCAAGATCCCAGGGAAGGCCTGAAGCCACAGAGAGTAGGGGACCCTATATACACTGTGTGTCCTACACATACATACCTATGATAAAGTTGAATTTATAAATCAGGTACAATAAGAGATTAACAACAATAAATAATAAAACAGAATAATTATAAAAAAGTTGTGTGAATGTGTTCTTGGTGTTCTTTAAGATTTTATTTATTTATTTGACACAGAGAGATCACAAGCAGGCAGAAAGGCAGGCAGAGAGAGGGGGAAGCAGGCTCCCGGCTAAGCAGAGAGCCCGATGCGGGCTCAAACCCAGGACCCTGAGATCATAACCTAAGCTGAAGGCTGATCTTGGTGTTCTACCCTCACCCTTCTTCCTGGGATGTGAGATGATGAAATGCCCCCATGATGAGATGAAGAGTGAGAAGGGTACAGGCGCTGTGACATGGCATGAGGCTACTACTGACCTTCTGATGATCTGTCATTGGAGGATCATCTGCTTCCAGACCACGGCTGACCGCGGATAACTGAAACCACAGAAGCAGAACTAGGGAGGAGGGCTACTGTATGAACATCCAAAAAGGGGGACCTATCATACAATGGAATATACTAGAAACCACTAAGAATGGTGTAACAGAATAATTAATATGAAAAAATCACTCTCTATTATTAAGTGAAAAATCAAATCAGCAAACCTAAATGTATAATATATAGAATATATGTACGTATATACGTGTATATATATACATTTTCAAATCACATAACATAAAAGTATAATATAACATAAGATAAATCTACGCCTAAATATTAAAAGTGGTTAACTTCTAGGTGACTAGATTATGGGTAGTTTCTATCTCCTTATCATTTTATTTGTGTTTTCTAAATATACTTCAATGAACATGTATTTCTTTAATAAAGCAAAACAGGTTTCTAAAAAATGTAATCATCTCTTAATTAAATTTTAGAAATCTCTAAACCTTCATAAGCATATTCTGTTTTTTTATTTATATCCTAAAGACTTAAAATAAGTTTTTTTTAAAAATCTCAGTCTTACTGAGTCTTAGAGGTAATGGAACTAGATTTATAGGATCACTAAATCCACAAAATGTCATGGTATGTTCTATACAAAGCTTGCATGTGAAACATGGTTCAAAATGAAAGAAATAATAAGAAATGTCCTAGTTTTAAAATAATTTCTTGTTCAGTGGGTGCCTGGGTGGCTCAGTTGAAGTGACTGCCTTCAGCCCAGGTCATGATCCTGGAGTCCTGGGTTCGAGTCCCATGTTGGGCTCCCTGCATAGCAGGGAGTCTGCTTCTCCCTCTGATCCTCCCTCTTCTCATGCTCTTCTCTCTCTCATTCTATCTCACTCTCTTTCTCAAATAAACAAAATCTTAAAAAAATAATTTCTTATTCAGAAAAAAGGATGTGGGGAGCCTGGAGGGCTCAATGGGTTAAGCCTCTTTCTTCAGCTCAGGTCATGATCTCAGGGTCCATGGATCGAGCCCCACATCAGGCTCTCTGCTCAGCAGGAAGCCTCCTTTCCCCCTCTCTCTCTGTCTGCCTCTCTGCCTACTTGTGATCTCTGTCAAATAAATAAATAAAATCTTAAAAAAAAAAGAAAAGAAAAGAAAAAAGGTTCCAACAAAGTCAGAAAACCAAAGTTAAATTCTACCACTGGCCAGTTAGAACAAAGATCATATTTTTATTATGTTAATCTACAAACCATAGAAAATGCCAGATTGTTAGCAGTAAAGGAAGTTCCTGTCAGATGTTAGATTCTATCTTCACATTAATGAATGAGATGATTTGAAAAGATTCATTTTTTATTCATTTAGCAGATATTTATTAAGCAAGCATTCACTATGAAATAGCATGTGCTAATTTAGGTTTTCAACCAAAGAACAAATTATCCACAGCATGTCCCTTACTTTGTATCAAAAGCTTGACAAAAGATAGACATGATTATTCACTACTGTCAAATCTCTGACATCAGTTCTACTCATTCTCTTTAAAAAAATTTTTTAAATAAATAATAAATAATAATAAAGGGACACCCTTAACATCTGTGGAGTAGGATAATAGCTTAAGTTGGTGAGGAAAAAAAAAAAGTCTTCAAATAAAGGATTGGGGGAGGGGAAGTTCGTATTAATTAGAGAAAGGAACACAGTATGCAATTTAAATTAGACATTTGGAAGGGGCAAAACAAACCCTATTTCATGAAAGTCTTGTTTGTTTTTTATCTATTGTTCTTTTTTAATGTACACACTTGACAAAATAGAAAAAGATGGCAACTTTACATCCACTGTTGACGTTTGGAGGATTTTTGTTTGTATGTTGCTTTTTAACTGACTTATGAAATTCGGCTGTCTGGGAGCCATTGGTTCCAAGAGCATTTTAGCCACCATTTTGGCTGATCTATAATCTGGAACCCTGCCCCTAACACAATGTCACACATGTAGAAGATGCTCAAAAATTACTTGTTTGATGAAGAAATGTAGCCCTGTTTCATAAAGAAGATGTGCCTTGGGGATCACTTGAAGATGGTCCAAAAGAAGTAAGACTTGAAGAAGGTTTGAAAATGAATCCAAACATAAAGCTATTTATATATATATATAAATATATTAATATATAATATGTAGTTACATAATAATACATTATTATATTATACTATTTATATTTATTTATATATATATAATAAAAACACTAAGGTATAAGTAAAGGAGGCTGGTCCTAGAGAGCGAGATTTCCCAACGCCACATACTAGTTTGTAATTCATTAACACTATCTAAAATCTTAACACTGGGTAGGATATATTTGGATGAATATCTACTCTTCTTTGAAAATGCAAATAATTTGGAGAAGATTAAAGAATGCAACCATCTGACATGACTGTTGTACCAGAAAAATTACAGGAATTTTGTCATAGTGCTTATTAAATATATAAAATATAATTACATACTTAAGGTTATGAGATATCATTATGATAACTTAAAACTCACTTTATGTACCCACATATAAATAATACACTGGCTTACATTTCAGATTATATTAGATTGAATCTCCAAAAACCACTGGATTTTTTAATCAAAATTGGTCAAATATTAAACAACTAAAAATAATTTTGGGTACATGCCACTGTAGTGATGAATACATGTTACTATACATTGTCAAAAGCTATAAAACTTTACAGCACAAAGAGTGAACCTGAAGGCATGCATTTTTTTTATCATTAAAGACCCCAGAATGGAATGCAGAATGTGATAAAACACTCTAACTGTATTACAAATGCATAAAACAACCTCATTGAAAGGTGTAGAGGGGTAAGTGCTGACCTAAGTGAGTGGAAATGAGTGAAATCTGCAAGAGTAAAGGCAAAAATGAATGGCGTATAATAAGCCAGTATTCTCGCTGATAAAGCTGGATTGTGCCCGCCCCCCCCCAGGGATACAAGTTAACAGTCCTGTTACTGCGATCCGTGTGAACTGGAATGAACAAAGAAGTAAATAAATAGATGGCCAGAGCCAAGTTTCTTACTGTTGGAATGAGAAAATACAAACAAGCAAGAAGAGTAGGCTAGAATTACCCATGTGGCAATCGATTAGAGTTGGCGATATCAATATGAACTCATTTAATTTAACATAAATGCAGATGGTCATGTAAGAAATGTTTATAAATATGTGTCTATACACAGTTATATATACACAGACATACACACACATATAATCTCCCTGATCTGTCCGTTGAGAGGGCCTCAGAGCAACTACGTACCAGCAGCAATGAGCACAGTGTGCGCACTTGGTTGCTAATACCATTCTCCATAAAAGGAACCAGAGCTCATTGGAGAAACAGCTGATTCTGGAACAAGGGCAGGAAATAGAAAAGCTGAACCTGGACCATCTTACCGTGATAGAAAGCAAAGAAGTGCTCGAAACACACACGTGCACACACACCAGTGATGGAAGTTCGTCAAAGGGATGCAGGAGGCGACTGAAAGAGCTCCCGAGGGAACAGTCTGAGCAACAAAATGCATGGATTATAATCTGAAGTATAAAATAAATATCCATGAGTCCATTTTGGTATAAATAAATGACTAAATAAATAAAGAAAGAAATGGAGAAGAAACAAAGCTGCCATGCAAAAGAAGTCCAAGTAATTTACACAACAATCCACCCTCAGGAAGAGGAGCAGAACGCCCACTCCTTCGGTATAGTGACCTCCTCCCACCGAATCCAGTAGGGACAGGAAGAGACCCAGCAAGCATTACCTCAGTCAGATGCTACTGGTCAACATCCATAGTAACAAGTCATGCTGGGTACCTGGGTGGTTCAGTTGGTTAAGTGACTCTTGACTTTGCTCTGGTCAAGATCTCAGGGTCATGAGATCAAGCCCCATGTAGGGCTCTGCACTCAGTGGGGAGTCTGCTTGAGATTCTCTCTCTCCCTCTCCCTTTGCTCCTTCCCCTGTGCACATGAGCACATGTGTGCTCTTGCCCTCTCTCTCCAAAATAAATAAATAAATCTTTAAACAAAATAGTAATAAATCATGCCAATAGTACACCCCTTTGATATGATTTAATGAAAAGGGCAATTTCCCTCTGTCATCTTTCACCCAAAAACATATAACCCCATGATAAAAACATCAGACAAATTCTGATTAAGAGACATTCCACCAAATACCTGATTGGTACTCAATACTATCAATATCATCAAAAATAAGAGAAGTCTGGTAAGCTGTCATAGTTAGGAAGGCCCTAAACAGACTTGGTCACCAAGTACAGTAAGCTATCCTGGACGGGCTCCTGGAACAGAAAAAGGCCAGGAGGTAAAAACCAAGAAAATATGAATAAAATATAGACTTTTTTTTTTATAGATTTTATTTATTTATTTGACAGACAGAGATCACAGGCAGGCAGAGAGACAGGCAGGGGGAGGAGGGTAGGCAGGCTCCCCGCTGAGCAGAGAGCCCGATGCGGGGCTCAATCCCAGGACCCTGAGACCATGACCTGAGCCAAAGGCAGAGGCTTAACCCACTGAGCCACCCAGGCACCCCTAAAATATAGACTTTAATTAATAAAAAATACATCCATATTGGTTTGATAATTGTAATGAATGTACCGTACTCATGTAAGATTTTAACAATGACAGAAATTGGGTGTGGGGTATATGTGAGCCCTCTGCACTCTCTCTGTCATTTTTCTGCAAGTCTGAAACTGTTCTAAAATTAAAAGATATTTAAAATTAATTTGGGAGGAGCTGAGATATCTACTGCATATGACGATTATCTAATTTATACCGCCAGCCCCATTCCTAATACTATATATTGGCATCAACCACCTCCAGCTTTCTAAATGGGAAACTCAGATCTGATGTTTTGTCATTACGGCCCCTTCACTTTGATACTTTTCACTCTTGGATAGATTGTTGGCCATCCCAGCAATTTGGTTGCAAAACCATATAAAGTCAATTACATAGAAAGATTTTCAGAAACTCATGTATTTTTAAAAACCAGATTTTTCAACAACCATGTAGAGTGACTTTAAGAAACTATGTCTTGTCTATTGTTATTTTACCTTCAGTTCAGAATGCATCGCTGCTTATGTATTGCTTCTGTGATTAGTGTCTTATGATCAAGACCAAAAAGATGTCCTCCTAGATAGATTTATACACACCCTTCCCCTCCAAACACACACAGACAGAATTGGGAGTTATTACTATTCTAGTGTGAACTAAGGTCACTCTATATATCTCAAATTTATTTTGAAGAAGCAGTGTCAGAAAAAAAAAAGTGCCAACTTAATTTCTTTCCCCATTGGAAGTTGCTTATAAGTTAATTCAACTGACATTGAAAACTTCATATGAATTCTTTTTAATTCAGAGAGTCAAGGAATAGCTGGTACCATTATTCTAACTTTGAATATGTTATGTTAAATGCATATTTTAAAGCCAGTTTTACTACAGGAAAGTCACCAAGTCAATTTTAAATAAATTTGATTATGTTTTATCTCTAGGAAAGCATCTGTTAGTTTTCTAGGAAAATGATTCAACTAGTCATTTTTTTCTACTTGGCCAGAATTGCTACTTCTATATAAATTCATGAAATAAGTACTTCCATGCAAGGCTGAAGATAGCTTTAAAAATCCAAATCTTAAAATAAAACTGGAAAACAGATTCACTATGAACATTATTTTTAGCATCCCTCTTACAGTACAGTATCAATCTAAGCTTTAGACATGGCCTTACAAAAGGGGTTGCTGCCAGGCTCTATTCTTCTCTTTTGACGTGAGCTATAAAGAATTTGAACATAAAATGTAAATGAGAATGCACGGCCAAATAAATAGCTCATTTTAAGGTACTACATATCATATCAGCTTTGGAAGAGAGGTTTGATAAGGGGTCCCCAGGCATTTTTAAGGTGCTCTTAATGTTCAACTACCCCTCTCTTCCTCTGGTCCCTTAACTGATAGATCCCCACACATCTGAACAGACATCTGCAGAACTGTGTCCATGACCATCATTTGATTCATCAATCTTACTACAAATAACTAGGGATGATTTGTAGACTCAAGGCTGGTAACCCTCACCAATTTTTTTCTTATACCCTCATTCTCAGCATTCAGTATCACTAAAAATCTATAAATTGTGACAGGTGAATCCTAATCAGAGGAACACAAAATGAGGCTTAAACTCAGATCAGGATGGACTACTCCACATCCAGACATCCACACATGCACAGTGGCCACACCAAATACAGTAAATAGTAACGCTAAAAACAAAGACACTTAAACCCAAATGTTTTACCTCCTACATCTGTCCCTGGTGTTGTTCAGTCAGTCTCTGCAGTGCATTTCCAGTAAAGAATAGTTTTAAGAGGCTTTTCATCTTCCCTAATCAGAGACCATATCCTCTACTACCTTCTGGAAGGAGCTTCAATTTTAACAAGCAAACCAGAGTCCATTCTCTTGTGTTTAACTTGTTTTTATTGGTTTATTTGCCCTAAACTTTTCATAAAACTCAGATAATTCCCAGTTTTAGCCTTCCTAACACTTTCGTAACTAAACTTTCATAGGAATTCTTTTCCTGTCACATCCAGGGAGTAGCTAGTTCCCCTGTTCTAACTTTGAACTATGTTCTGTTAGATGAATATTTTAAAGCCAATTGTACTATTCGGGAAAGTCACCAACCCCATTTTAAATAAATGCTACTCTTGTATTTTTCCTTAGAGACATATTCCTTCCTTGATATTTTGTATATTTCCTGTGACCTTTGTGCTCAAAGGATTGTCTATATCACTGGCTTTGTTCGATAAAATACCTTGCCTGTAAAGCTGTCTCTCCTGTTTAGACTCTTCACAAGTAAATCATCAGAATTACATTTTTTTATTATCAGCCACCTTCATAGGTCACAGTTCCTTTAAAATATCTACCTTTTCTCTGAACTTCTTAAAATTTACTTTTTCTTTTGAGAGAGAGCTCAGGTGAGGGGTGGGGCAAGGCAGAGCAAGAGGGAGAAAAAGAAATTAAGCAGGCTACACGCTCAGTGGGGGGCTCCATCTTAGGACCCTGAGTTTGTGACCTCAGTGGAAATCAAGAGTTGGACACCTAACTGAGCCACCCAGGCACCCCAAAATCTACTTTTTAAAATGATATGCAGTACCACCTTGCCTTGACATCATAAATTCTAATAAGGTCAACTTTCCCAGGATTCCTTTTTTTTTTTTTTTTTTTTTTTTTTAATTTATTTGATAGAGAGAGCTCACAAGTAGGCAGAGAGGCAGGCAGAGAGAGAGGGAAGAAGCAGGCTCCCTGCCGAGCAGAGAGCCTGATGCGGGGCTCGATCCCAGGACCCTGAGATCATGACCTGAGCCGAAGGCAGAGGCCTTAACCCACTGAGCCACCCAGGCGCCCCCCACAGGATTCCTTTTAAGGCCATGTCAACAATATGTATTATTTGTTAGTCATTGAAAGACACAGAATTGTAATTCTCTCCACTGGCTTCGTCCACCTTCAAAGAGATGACACTGTTGGCAAGATAAAAGGAGAATGCATCAGATGTTCTGGCTTAATGATAACTCATATGTGTATAGCACTATTTTCAAAATATTTTCACATGCATTATCACACGTTTAATTCTCACAATAAACTTAGAAGTTTGGAAAAGCAGAAGTAATTGCCTGAAAGCTAAAAACAGTTAAAATTATTTACTTAAGGCTACAAGGCCAAGCAAATGGAAATTGACACCTATTGCGTGGTTTGTTCCATTATAATGCCTTCCTCTTCTTTTAGCAGAATCAGACTTGCAGTCAACAATAATATACTAGAAGTTCCCCATGCCTATTAGTTCTTGCATCTAATATGCAAGATATATATAGATATATCTATAATATATCTATATATATTATATATTATATATATATTATATATATCTTAATATATAATCTATATTAAGAATTCTTAGTTGTTTCTTTTTTTTTTTTTTTTTTTAAGATTTCTTAAGCAATCTCTCCACCCAATGTGGGGTTCAAACTCACAACCCTGAGATCAGGAGTCACATGTTCTATAGTGAGCCAGCCAGGGGCCCCAGAACTCTTAATTGTTTTGAATAGCTACAGTTTGTTCTCTGGGAATGTTGTTTCCCATCCACTAAGAAAAATGAACCTCATATGATCTTGGTTTTATTACCAGCTCCACTATCTTTTCACTGTATAAGCCTGGGAATTGGCTTCAAAACTCCATTGCAAATTACTAATTTTGCACATTTCACAAGCAAATGTCTTTCCTAATCATAAAGAAAAACAAAAATCCCTCCACATTCTTAACATATAATGATAATAACCAGCTGATTTCTAACATGGGTAATACAATAAGAAGAAAAAAAAAAAAAGAAATACTAAGGGGAAAAAAAAGAAAAAGAAAGTAGAAAATAACCAAGAATTTCTTGTTCACATGGGTATTAAAATATAAGACACATCACAGAAAGCATAATAGAATCACAGCCCTTTTTAAAATTAATCAGATTATAAGGATTGGTTTATATATATTCTAAAGGTTCCATTTGCTTTGATTGGGAAAAAAAGACAATGGGAAAAAACTACATTAGCAGGACACACCTTAAAATAACTTAATAATTTAGTTATAATATATTAACAGCAAATGAAATAAATATCAACTCTTTTGAAATATTGACAAGATACATACACATTTATGCATATGTAGTTTGCATAAATGTGTTTATAAATTATCAAAGAAATGTTAGAAGTAGAAATTTGTGAAAGAATCACCTATTTAGGGGCACCTGGGTGACTCAGTGGGTTGAAGCCTCTGCCTTTGGCTCAGGTCATGGTCTCAGGGTCCTGGGATCTAGCCCTCCAACGGGCTCCCTGCTCAGCGAGGACCCTACTTCCTCCTCTCTCTCTGCCTGCCTCTCTGCCTACTTGTCATCTCCGTCTATCAAATAAATAAATAAAATCTTTAAAAAAAAAAAATCACCTATTTAACCAAGTAAATAAAGCACAACAAAAATAAATACAAGATTAACCTTTTTTATGGATCCCACAGTTCACCGGGAAAAGATCCACAAAGGATGGAATGATTGGTACGGCACAGGGACAATAGTTGATGGTGTAAAAGCATCACATGGTGGCAGATGGTAGCTGACGAGGAGAAAAAAGGCAAAATAAATGTAAATAAAACTAAGTTTTCTTATAACTCGCAGCCATTGACAAGTACTTGAGACCCTCTCAGTGACATTCCTCAAGGAACTCACAATTGCCTTAAAGTTAATGCTTTGCTAGAGGCAAAAAGCAACCTTAGCTTGACAAGGCTGGTCCCTCCAGGGTTCTGTAAGTCTTCTTTAATAAACGAAAACCCTTTTGAAAACTTCTTTTCTCTCCCCCACTCCCAATTTAAAGGTACAGAGTCAATCCCTCCTCACAATCCCAGGGCAGCTCTTTCTGCTCATGGGTCCTATTCCATACTTTACAAAAAAAAAAAAACAAAAACTTTTTTTTACCCAGAAAACAGCTTAAGAATTCTTTTTGGACCGCTCACTCCCAGCCCTTATCACATCAACAGCTACACTTGTGGGGAGCATAGCGTAACATAGAGATTGCTGAATCACTGTGTTTTACTAACTAAATCTAATGTAACATTGTATGTCAACTATACTGAAAAAAGAAGAGGAAGAATGGAACGATTTTGCTACTCTGATAGACCCTGGCAATGATAAAGGTAAACCAAAGAACTTACTTTAAAAAAAGGACTAAGAGGGGCACCTGGGTGGCTTAGTCCTTGGGCCTCTGCCTTTGGCTCAGGTCATGATGCCAGGGTCTTGGGATCAAGCCCCACATTGGGCTCCCTGCTTTTCCCTCTCCCACTCCCCCTGCTTGTGTTCCTGCTCTTGCTTTCTCTCTCTCTCTGTGAAAAAAATGAATAAAATCTTTATAAAAAATAAAAATAAATAAAGACTAAGAATTGGCTTTATAGTTAATACAACTGTGAAAACTATAGAAAACCTTTTAAATATTAGACGTAAACAAATTTTAAAAGATTATGTTCCACAACGTATACCTTATGTAAGATTTTATTTATTTATTTGACAGAGAGGGGGAGGAAGAAGCAGACTCCCCGCTGAGCCAGGAGCCTGATGCAGGACTCAATCCCAGGTTTTTTGTTTTGTTTGTTTGTTTTTAAGATTTTATTTATTTATTCGGAAAGTATACTTTGTATAAACAGAGAAGAGACACTCCATATTTAGAAGTGTTGGGTCCCCCCAAAATTGGGTACCCCAATAATGGGTCCATGATTAAAGGAGCGAGACTGATACAAAGCAAAGGTCAAGCAAAGCTTTATTTCTCTTTCGTGCCAAGCGTCAGGAATCAGACCGACGGTCAAACAGACCGGTCAGGGCCGCCCCTACAGAGAAGAGGACCACTCCCTGCTTTCCAGACTAACTTTTATAGAGCAAAGGCCATGGGGTTGGGCCTGGCCACACACAGGTGGCCAATGAGATTGTAACACACACACGCAGGAAACTCCAGTGATGCTAGGCGACTAATTGAATTAAAATTTACCCTAGTAGACATTTGAACCAGCCTATCACCTAGTTCAGAATTGGCGCCCAAAGGATGCCCAAAGGGCGGAGCCCATACACCTTGGTAGCTAGGAGACAGTATGCGCCCCCACTGATTGAATACCTCCACCTGGCCTGACCCACCCTTGTATTTGGACTTTGTTACCTGGGACTGGTTTCCCGGACTTGCTTTTAAGTAAGTTCCCCTGCGGGGGCGGGGGTAGGGGGTAAGGTCAATTTAAGCTTTACAGCAAAATGGCAGTTCAACCGGGATGGGGCTGCTCTGGCTGAATAGGCCCTTACAGAAGTAATGGTCACTAGTTCAGGGATATTATGGTCTTTGGGTTCTGATTCCAGTGTGACCTTGGGCAAGAGACCTTTCACCCAAATAACCTTATTTTTTAAATGATGGTATAGGATTGGATAACTTCCAAAGTCCTAATACCTCTAGAATCTTGTGATTCTAGGAATAACAGTGTAAGGGCACCAGCCTGAATGTAATCAGTAATCAATTTTATTTTAATCAGTAATCAGTAAAATTAATCAGTAAAATTAATTTAATTTTAATCAGTAATCAATTTTAGACCTCGAGTAGGAAATAGGAAGTTTCTTTTCCACACCCCAGAGGTAACTGGCTTTTCTCTCACAGCAACAGTATCTCCAGTAATTCAACTGCTTGATAAATTTACCATCTCCTCCTTTTCATGATAATGTGTTATTATCCAATCATAACACATTACAATATAATTCTGTTATAACCAATGGGAAATAACTTTCTCGTAAGAAGATGTGCAATGCGTCTTTCAAACTTTAAACCAGAAAAGATCAGTGTGTGTCAATTTGCAAAAACAATTCAGCTTCAAGAGAGCTGTGTGAGCCTGAAGAAATGCTTACCGTGCAGTCATTAGCCAAATGGCTTGTAAATGAAATTGCTACACACATGTTCATTGCTAATGATTTCTTAACTTAATCTTCAGAGTGTAAGACTAAAACTTTTATGTCTGCCTTTTCTTATTTCAAATTCAAGCCATAGCCAGAACACAATAACCTTTGATTCTAACTCTTCTGTGAAGGACTCCCATATCATTCCAAAATTCCTAAAAGCACAATGTAAATAACAAGGCAAAGGTAATTTTCCATGTAACAAGTTACTGACCAATGGGATTCTTTAAAGAAGCGGGAGGCAGGCAGAAGAGGGGAGGAGACAAAAGAAAGTATCACTGAAATTCATTTTAGCCTCAGTAACACAACCCCCCCAGTTGTTTCTTCTACAAGCGTGCCTCCTTTTAATGCTTTGTTGCATTTTGCAGATACCACATTTTTTACAAATCGAAGGTTTGTGGCAACCCCGTGTGGAGGAAGTCTATCAGGGCCAGTTTTCAAACAGCATTTGTTTATTTCGTGCCTCTATGTCACAGTTCACTAATTCTCAAAATATTCCAAACTTTTCCATTGTTATTATATTTGTTACAGTGATCTGTGACCAGGGATCTTTGATGTCACTATTGGAATTGTCTTGGAGCACTAAGAACTGCACCCATGTAAGAAGACAATAAACTTAATCCACAAATGTTACATGCCTCCTGACTGCTCCATTCGCTGACAACTCTTCCCTGTCATTCTCCCTCTCCTCTGGCCTCCCTAATCCCTAAGACAAAACAATACTGAAATTAGGCCAACTAATAACCCAACAACGGTCTCTCAGTGTTCAAGTCAAAGAAAGAGCTGCACATTGTTCAGTTTAAAGCAAAAGCTAGAAATGATTCATCTCAGTGAGGAAGGCACGCCGAGAGCTGAGACGGGCCGAGAGCTAGGTCTCTTGCTCCAGGCAGCCACATTGTGAAATCACAAATTTAAAGTGCATATATAAGTACATCAGTGATAAGAAAGTGAAACAGCTTGGGCTGCCCGCGTAGCTCAGTTGTTTTAAGTGGCCAGCTCTTGGTTTCAGCTCCGGTCATGAACTCAAGGTCTTGGGAACCAGCCCCAAGGTGGGCTCTACGCCCAGCCGGGAGCCTGCTTGTCTGCTCTCCCTCTGCCCCCTCCTCACAGTGCGCGCACATCCACACGGGCTCTCCCTCTCTTTCTAAAATAAATAAATCCTTTTAAAAAAAGAAAAGAAGGTAAAACAGCTCTATTGCTGATAAGAATAAAGCTTTAGTGGTCTGGATAGAAGACCAAACCAGCCCTAACTTTCTCTTAAGAGAATGAATTAGGGGACACCTGGGTGGTTCAGTCCATTAAGCATCTGCCTTTGGCTCAGGTCATGATCCCAGGGTCCCAGGACTGAGTTCCATGTCGGGATCCTTGCTCAGCACGGAGCCTGCTTCTCCCTCTGCCTGCTCTGCCTGTAGCTCTCGGTGTTTCTGCTCTCAATCTGACAAATAAATAAATATAATCTTAAAAAGAGAGAGAGAGAGAATGAATTAGACCAAAGCCTAATCCAAGAGCAAGGCCCTAACTCTCTTCAATTCTGTGAAGGCTCAGGGAAGTGTGTTAGGTGCTCAAGACAAGTCTGAAGCCGAGATGGGTCGGTGAGGTAGAAGGAAAAGAAGCCGACTCCCTAACATACAGATGCAAGGAGAAGTAGCCAGTACTGACAGAGAAGCTGCGGCAAATCATCTGGAAAATCGAGCTAAGATAATTAATGCAGGTGGTTATGAGGGAGCAAAAGGGCAGCTGAAGACAAAGCATAAACTGATCCCTGCAACCTCCCCCCAGCACCCCTTCTCCTGGGTGGGACATGCACGGTATTCTTCTAGGAAGCTCCCTACTGTCTTAAAGTTAATGCTTTACTAGAGGGAAAAACCACCTTAACTTGACTATGGCCAAGGCAGGCCTCCAGAATCCTATAGGTCGTCTTCTTTAGCATATGGAAGTTCTTTTGAAAACCTCCCTTTTTCCTTACCTGCCCCAGCCCCATAGTGTATGATCAATTGCTCCTGAGAACCCCAGTGCAGCTCTTTCTGCCTACGGATCCTCCCTGTGCTTTAATAAAACCACTTTTTTTGCACAAAGACATGTCAAGAATTCTTTCTTGACCTTCGGCTCTGGACCCCTACCCCACCACACCTCACCTCTATTCCAAAACTACATCATTTACACTAAACAACAGATTTTCAGTGTAGATGAAACAGTCTTCTTCGGGAATATGCCATCTAGGACTTTCATAATTAGAGAAGTCATTATCTGGCTTCAACGCTTCAAAGGACACGCTGACTCTCTCATTAGCGGCTAATAGAGCTGGTGACTTTAAGTCGAAGCCAATGCTCGCTCACCATTCCGAAAATCCTTAAGTATTAAGCTTAATCTACTCTCCCTGTGCTCTAGAAATTGAACCACAAAGCCTATAGAACAGTACCTCATCTGTTTACAACAAGGTTTACTGAATATTCTAAGCCCTATTGAGACCTATTTTAACCCCAGTTGAGACCTACTGCTCAGCAGAATGTTCCTTTATTCCTAATGTTCCTTTCAGAATATTACTGCTCATTGACAGTATAGCTGATCACCCAAGAGCTCCAACGGAGACGTAAGACGTGATTCATGCATCCACTCTGCAGGCCATAAATCAAGTCGTCATTTTTACCTTTCAAGTCTTCTTATTTAAGAAATACATTTCATACAGTTGGAGCTGCCACAGATAATGATTTCTGTGATGGATCTGGGCAGAGTCAATTGAAAACTTCTTGGAAAAGATTCATCATTCAAGATGGCATTAAGAACAACCATGATTCATAGGAAAGGTCAAATTACCAACATGAATATGAGTTTGGAAGAAATCGATTCCAACCCCCATGGATGACCTTGAGGGATTCAAGACTCCAGAGGCAGAAGGAACTGCAGATGTGGTGGAAGTAGCAAGAGCACTAGAATGACAAGTGGAGCCTGAAGATGGGACCAAATTGTTGGAACCTCTTGATAAAACTTGAACGGATGGCGAGTTGTTTCCTAGAGATGAGCAAAGAAAGTGGTTTCTTGAGACGGAATCTGCTCCTGGTGAAGATGCCGTGAAGGCCGCTGCCATGACCCCACCTACACGTAGTTGCCAACGCAGTGGCAGGATGAGAGTGCGCTGATTCTAATTACGAAAGAAGTTCTGCTGTCACACAATGGTACAGAACAGCAACACATGCTTCAAACTGTCATGAAATTAAGACTCAGCTCATGCAGGAAATCTCACTGTTGTCTTATTTTAAAAAACTGCCACAGCCCCCCCAGCCTTCAGCAACCACCACCCTGATGGGTCAGCTGCCAGTGATGTCAAGGCAAGACCCTCTCTCCACAAGAACATAACTTGCTGAAGGCTCAGGTGAGAGTTAGCATTTTTCAGCAACAGAATATTTTTAATTGAGGTATATACAATTTTTAGGCATAAAGCTACTTCACAATTAATAAACTACCGTGGAAAGTAAACAAAACTTTTATATGCACCAGAAAACCAAAAACTTCATTTGACTCGTGTTATTGTGATACTCACTTTCTTGCACTGCTCTGGACTAGAAACTGCAGTAACTCAGAGGTATGTCTGTATCTGCTTTGCCCCCAGGCTTTCTATCTCTAAAACTGTTTGAAATGCCTCACGATGCTGAACTTCCGTTATGATCCCCTCTAATCCATACACATTAAATTCATAAACACTAAAGTCCCGTGTAACTTGGTACTCATTTCTTTTTCTTTTAAAGATTCTATTTTTAGGTAGTCTCCACACCCAATGTGGAGCTCAAACTCACAACTCCGAGATTAAATCACACATTCTACCCACTGAGCCAGCCAGCTGCCCCATACTCACATCATTACTATCCAGGGGGCTCTGCAGACTAATCATTTAGACTACAAGTAAGAGACGTTACCATTTCTATAGGAAAAGCAGCTTAACAACTTGACACATTTCCTAAACAAGAGATTATAATCTCACAAATTTGCTATATATTAACAAGAACCAATATTTCAGTTCATATCTCACAAAGGAAGCATCACATTCACTTACTGCCATAAAATACAATAAGTTAAACAGCTATTTAGTAGTTTTTTAGTTCATTATATTCCTGAAGCCATCTGATTTAATCAAAACTCCCAGAATTCCGGTTAAGACACGTCCAGCCCCTGGAAAAGTCCCACTACTGTCAATAAGGCTTTGCCCTCTTGATGCTCTTGGGAACCCCTCAGCCATCACGTCAACAAGTTCAAGCAGCCCGCTGAAGACTGAGAAACCGCAAGAGAGTAACGGCAGTGTCCCAGTCACCAACCAGCCAGCCTCTTCTGACCCAGCAGCGGTCCCTATGAGTGAGTCCCAGCAAACTCAGCTGAGCCCTGCTGAGCAAAGACTGAACTGCTGATTCCACAAAGTCACGAGCTGTGTAAACGGCTGCTACCCTAAGCCACTAAGTTCTGACGTGATTGTTGCAGTGCAAAGTCTAACTGATAGAAAACTCAAAGCCTTGGGGCGCCTGGGTGGCTCCGTGGGTTAAAGCCTCTGCCTTCTGCTCAGGTCATGATCCCAGGATCCTGGGATCGAGCCCCACATCCAGTTCGCTGCTCAGCGGGGAGCCTGCTTCCCGCCCCCCTCTCTCTGCCTGCCTCTCTGCCTACTTGTGATCTCTGTCAAATAAATAAATAAAATCTTTAAAAAAAAAAAAAAAAAAAAACTCAAAGCCTTGTAGGGAAGCCAGAGTTGTATACAAGAGAACACAGAACAGCACGAGGGCGGCAATATGGACCCAAGGGTAAGAGTCATGGATGATTTGGTGGAGCCAGTGATTACCGGGCTGGGTGCAGTGTGGAGGATTACAAGACACTGTTAGGAAAAGAATCACAGAAAAGATGATGCATATTATTTTCCTTCATTCTGAGGAAAAGAACCACTTCAGGAGGTGATAGACTTACCCAACCTCTGCTTCCTCCATCGTTAATCCGAATCCCCCAGAGGGAACGTCAGAACCAAATCACCATCTGTGAGCTACTGTTTCCACTGGGAAACCACAGAGTAGTCTTCCAACCAAAAAGTCTCTCTCTCAGACCCCAAGGAGTTTCACTAAGACTGAAATCAGCTTCTTCTCTGAGAAAACACCAAACGGCGGATGATGCCAGTGTGTTGGAAGGGCCAGGGGACCCCAGAATGCAAGGCCACAGAGCTGGCATCTGGGGCCAGAGTTGCAGCTATGGTCAGGGTGGGGTGGAGGCCACAAAGCTTGAAGAGCTCAGGGAGGCAAGGGTGAAGACAAGGAGCGGATCCCCGTCACCACACTGGGCCCCCTGCTTAAGGACATAAAGATCAAGTCCCTGGAGGGGATCTATACCTTCTCCCTGCCCATCAGAGAATCTGAGATCACGGACTCTTTCCTGGGAGCATCCCTCAAGGATGAGGTTTTGAAGATCAGGCTTCACGAAAGCAGACGGTGCTGCCCAGCGGACCAGGTTCAAGACGTTTGTTGCCATCGGGATTACAGTGGACACGTCGGGCTGGGTGTTAAGTGCTCCAAGGTGGTAACCACTACCACCCATGGGGCCATCATACTGGCCAAGCTTTCCATGTGGCAAGCCTACCGGGGGAACGAGATCAGCCCACCCAACGCGTCCCAGGCAAGGTGACCGGCCGCTATGGCTCTGCCCAAGGGCGCCTCACTGCGCCCCCAGAGGTATGGTTTCAGCCCCTGTGCCCAAGAAGCTCCTGATGACGGCCAGTGCTGATGACCGCTGCACCTCAGCCAGGGGCGGCGCTGCCACACTGGGCAACTTTGCCACGGCTGCCTTCAACGCCATTTCCAAGACCTTCAGCTGTGTCACCCCTGACCTCTGGAAAGAGACCGTGTTCACCAAGTCTCCCTATCAGGGACTCACTGACCATCTTGTAAAGACCCACACCAGGCTCCTGCTGTGGCCACCACATACAAGAAAAATAAAGTGAAGTAAAGCTTGTTTAAGGGACACCTGGGTAGCTCAGTTGGTTGAGCATCTGCCTTCAACTCGGGTCATGATCCCTGTGTCTTGTGATCAAGTCCTGCCCCAGGCTCCTTGCTCAGCGGGGAGCCTGCTTCTCCCTCTGCCCACTGCGCAGCTCTCGAGCTCTCTCTCTTTCCCTCACTGGCAAATAAACAAATAAAATCTTAAAAAAAAAAAAAAAAAGACTGAAGTCAGGCAAGACCTTGAAGATGCAGCCAAGTCGAACCGTCTGTTTAACTCAGCTACGTTCAGTTCCCTGTGACCTCCCAGAAGTCAGGCTGAGAAAATGACAACGCACTGTCACTGCAGACGGCAGGACAAGCACTCTGAGCAGGCAGGTACATGGAGAGAAACATCGAGAGAAAGCGAATCCTTATCTAGAAAGAGGCTCCAAAACTCAAGACTGGAATGTCCTGAGCTTCTGAAACAATTCAAATGCCCAACAATAAGACAGTATTTAAATACATGTTAGTGTAACTGTAATGAAGAATATAAGGAAGCTACTAAAAATATCCTTTCAAAGAGCCTTCAATGACTTGGGAAATTCTCATAAAATCAGATACAAAAATTGCGTATATATAATGATCCCTATTCTGTAGAAAAATAAATCATAGGGAGAAAAAAAGTAAGTTTGCCTAAATGTCTATAGTAACCTTGGGTACCAGGATCATGGGTGAATGTTTTCTTTCTTATATATTTCCACATTTTTGAAACTAAAATATAAACTCATATGATTAAAAAATTGAATCATACAACCCAAAATTAAGAGTCTATGTAACAACTGGCCTATACTCTTCAAAAAATATCAATGTCATGAAAGAAAAGGAAAGGCTAGGAAATTGGGTTTTTTAATTTTTTTTTTAAGTTTTATTTAAGTAATCTCGACACCCTACAAGGGGCTCAAATTCATGACCCCAAGAATCAAGAGTTGCACATTCCTCTGACCGAGCCAGCCAGGTGCCCCTAGGAAATTATTTTAGATTAAAGTAAATTAGAAACCTAGCTTTATGGTACCATTTGTCCTCTTCCTGAAGTCTCCTATTACCTCATCTGAAATTTCCCAGTCCTATAAATTTGCCCAAGTGTATAACCATCAAGTGTACCCCTTAGGCCCTCTGCCTAGTTCTACATGAAAAGACAAAACTGGACAGGAGAATTTTCATATTAAATAGCATTGTCCATACATTGTTCATGTCCTCAAATTTTAAGATCCTGAAAGAAATGGCTATATCTTAAGTATATTCTACATTACACTTGATGTATATTTAATATTATGATCACAAAATTAAAGAACTTTACATCTTGGAAAACTCACATCATTAAGAATTAATTCCATCTTACATATGAGTAATAGTCTGTGGTATAAGTGATAGGACAGTAAACAAATGTTTAATAAGGAACTGACTAAAAAACTAAATAAATTAGTATATCATGAATGTAACTATATTATTACACATTTACTAAGAAAAGTCAAAGGACAGTATTACAACTGTTCTTAATAAAATAATTTCAATAAATATTATTGTACTTTGAGATTTGGGCAGGTTCCAACAAAATTAATGTTACTCGCAACCAAAAAAATACTTCCCAATAAATTATCCAAAAAATAATTCAAGATACCTACTTAAATTTAGGAGAGAAAAAAATGACGTATTTTTTTTTTTTTTTTACTTTACTATGTATTCTGCCTGTGTATTTTGAATAGAACACCTAGTTGATAATTCATTTTTGAAATTTTTGGTAATCCTTTTCTTACAATACAAGTGCTATGTGCTCATTTGGATAAAAATTTTTAAATATAAATAAATTTTAAAAATCAACTCCAATTCCATCAACCAACAATGTCTTAATATTTTTTAATCTTAGACTTTTCCAGACATTTTTACCCACATATTTTTCATAACAACACTGTCATACTCTACATAGTTTGAGAACTTCTTTGTCCACTTAACAGTATAGTATTATTCTTTAGTAACAAATATTACCTCTTTCACCATCAGATTTATAAATTGCATATTAGTCTATATCAAGATATACCAAATGTGGGAGTGCCTGGGCGGCTCAGTCGTTAAGCGTCTGCCTTCAGCTTAGGTCATGATCCCAGAGTCCTGGGATCGAGTCCCGAATCAGGCTCCCTGCTCAGTGGGAAGCCTGATTCTCCCTCTCCCACTCCCCCTGCTTGGGTTCCCTCTCTCGCTGTGTCTCTCTTTGTCAAATAAATAAATAAAATCTTAGGGAAAAAAAAAAGATATAACAAATGTTTGACATTTAGTTTGTTTCCATTTTCTTCTAACATACACAAATTTATAAACCACTACCAACATCGTTAATTATTTTCATGGACAAGCTCTTTTTTTTTCCCGAAGTTTTATTTAAGTCATCTCTACACCTGACATGGGGCTGGAACTCACAACTCCAAGATCAAGAGTCACATGCTCTTCTGACCGAGTCAGCCAGGTGCTCCTTGTGGACAAGCTTTCTTAAAGGAAGAAAGGGCCCTCACAATCGCAGAGCTGCCCCCAGCAGAAGCATCAGAACTAGACACTGAGGGCGTCTCCTCCCAGTCACTGAATGAGCACCTTCAATCAACGACACTACACATAGAGCAGGCCACAAACACTACGGACTTATTCTTCAGGATAAAAATTACAGCATATGGCATGGCAAACCATTTTTTCTCCTCATTTGTGATTTTTGTAAATAGGAAATCTTGTAAAAGTATAAGATTAACTCACTATATAACAGCTATTGAATAAATTGTGCTTATAGAGAAAAATACTGTCTCCTTCAAGACACATGGTTACTATACATTAGGCATATACAGTAAATGTCAACATTCTTGAATGGAGGCAAATTTTATGTCCTTAATTAGTTCATTTTATATATGAATAAGAATCATGAATGCATAACTTGCTCAACGGAACAAACCACAGAAAATTCTCCTGGGGATTCAAAACAAAAAACCAAAAACTAAAATACAAAGTACACTACCTAACCAAAGAATATATAGATCTAGGATCACAGAATGTTAAATCTTAAAGGGGACTTAATAGGGGCACCCCAGTGACTCAGTTGGTTAAGCATCTGAATCTTTCTCTCAGCTCAGGTCAGGATATCAGGGTTGCGAGATGAGCCCGGGATCAGGGCCTCCACACCCAGCATGGAGCCTGCTGAAGATCTCCTCTCCCTCCTCCCACTTTCTCTGCTCCTCCCCCTCTACTAAGGCACGCTCACATGCTCTCTCTCTCCCAAATAAATAGGGACTTAAAGATTATCTGACCCCCCCCATCCCGAAATAAGGAAAATAAACATAAAAAAGATCTATTGGCTAGAGTCATGGTTAGTTAATTTATCCAAAAAATATTTATTAAGAAATCTAGTAGGTGCCAGGTCCCATCCGATATTAGATACAAGGTTTAGCAGGACAGATACTAGCCCCCAACCGCATGGAGCATACAGGCACCGTGTGTCATGATAGGAAGTTAGTCTCCTGCTGAGCTTTACGGCCGGATCCTCTGATTCTTATTCCCATGCAGTTCCCCTTTCGTTCATTTGTCCCAGTATTCAGCACCTACTATGTGCCGGGCTGTTGTGAGTTCTGGGAGCAGTGAACATGGTGAAGCCCTTATCCTCACACAGCTGCATTCTAATGAGGTACAGACACATAAAAATAAGATCACGGTAAGTGCTCTGAGAATATTTAACGATGAGCTACAAAACAGAGGGTCCAGGGAGTAGGGGATACAATTTTAGCAAAGGCAATCAGAGAATCCCCTCTAATACCAGACATGAAAGATAGTAGTTACATTAATAGCAATTAAGTCTACAAATCTTTTTCCTCATTTATCAATAAGATTTTCACCAGATGGCCTCAGAAGTCAGGGCATTTAACAGTAAGGCCTGTTCATTTCAAATGTTTCATTTTATCATAGTTTACTCTGTCTTTCTGACTTTGGGCTACACCAGTTGTTCTGACAGTATGCACCATGGAAAGGGAAATTCACGTCATAGAATATTCAGGAATACGCTCTTTAACCTTTACAGACTCTAATTTATCGTTTACTCAACCAATGTTGCTTATGCTCCATTTGCTCTACTTAATGCTCTCTATGGCAAAAAAAAAAAATAATCTCAGTTAAATGCACTAACATAATTACCAGTGGGAAAAGTTTTAATTGCAAAAGATAGCCAAGTTCTAAAGAGAAGACATATGGGATTTAAACTATAAATATACATAGATACCTGAATTATTCCAGCTGGCACATCGGACCATGTAATTAATGATTACTAGATGTTCTTCCGCAGACTTAGATAATAAAAACAAAAAAATCTATTTTAAATACTACATGGAGACCTAAATGGAACATACATGGTCTATATCTGAAAACTGTTTCTTTCATTTAATCAGTTGAATTCTAAATTTAAGATTATTTTCTAGCATTGGGGAAGGTATGTGATATGGAGAGTGCTGTGAAATGTGTAAGCCTGACGATTCACAGGCTTGTAACCCTGGGGCAAATAATACATTATATGTTAATAAAAATAATTAATTTTTTAAAAAGATTATTTTCTAGCAATCACAGGGAATAACAAAGAGCATTTGTAGTTCGACTCAACGATTGCTGCGTATTTACCCCAAAGATACAAATGTAATGATCTGAAGGGGCATCTGCACCCTAATGTTTATAGCAGCAATGTCCACAATAGCCCAACTATGGAAAAAGCCCAGATGTCTACTGACAAATGAACGGATAGAGAAGATGTGGTATATATCTACAATGGAATACTATGCAGCCATCAAAAAATGAAATCTTGCTATGTGCAATGACGTGGATGGAACTAGAGGGTATTATGCTAAGTGAAATAAGTCAATCAGAGAAAGACAATTATCACATGATCTCATTCATATGTGGAATTTAAGAAACAAAACTGAGGATCATAGAGGAAGAAAGAAAAAATAAAGCAAGATGAAACCAGAGAGAGAGACAAACCAAAAGAGACTCTTGATCATACAAAATGAACAGAAGGTTGCTGGAGGGGAGGGGGATGGAGGGATGGGGTAACTGGGTGATGGACACTAAGGAGGGCATGTGATGTAATGAGCACTGGGTATTATATAAGACTGATGGGGACGCCTAGGTGGCTCAGTTGGTTAAGCGGCTGCCTTCGGCTCAGGTCGTGATCCCAGCGTCCTGGGATCGAGTCCCATATCAGGCTCCTTGCTCAGCAGGGAACCTGCTTCTCCCTCTGCCTCTGCCTGCCTCTCAGCCTACTTGTGATCTCTCTCTCTCTGTTTCTCTCTCTCTCTGACAAACAAATAAATAAAATCTTTAAAAAAAAAAAAAGACTGATGAATCACAGACCTGTACCTCTGAAACCAATAATACATTTTATGTTAATTAATTGAATTTAAATTTTAAAAATGTTTAAAACATAATAATGATAAAAAGAGCACTCGTAGTAGATACAGCAACTGGCTAGCTCAACTTCTGTTCTGGATCTCTTTATTTGTCTTCCTACACTGCAGAGGATAGAATGCTATAAAACAAACCAACAAAAAAACTTCATTTCCCAGACTCCCTTAGTACCTAGCATTCTCCACGCATTTTAGTTTTCACCATTAGAAGCAGTACTCAAGGGGCGCCTGGGTGCCCCACTGCTCTGTGGGGAGCCTGCTTCCTCCTCTCTCTCTGCCTGCCTCTCTGCCTGCTTGTGGTCTCTCTCTGTCAAATAAATAAATAAAAAATCTTAAAAAAAGAAAAAAAAGAAGCAGTACTCAAGGGGCTGTCGTGCTGGTGTAGGTCTAGCAGGCAACAGAAAACTTTGAAGCTACCAGTGCTGACAACAGTCTGATCATGAATCACAGTTTAGGCAGAATATTCCAGAACACAAGAGTTGCTTCAAGGCTCCTGGAAGTGGCTCAAGTGGTGAAAAGCAGCAGCGGACATACAGAATTCCTGAGACTCCAGCTTCCTAAATGTAACCACCCTAGCAGCTCCCTTGATGGCCAGTTCTGCAGTGTCATTCTGGAGCCATTCCTTGAGCGTCAGCCCGGAGTCTAATGCCCCAGCCCTTCCAACAGTCAGCAAGCACCTAACTCACCTAACTCCTCATGTTAAATCTTTCTTTTTTCTTTCTTTCTTTTTTTTTTTCCTGCTTAAATAGCAAGAGAGATACCCATCATCTATAACCACACCCTTGAGTGATACAGTAGTAAGATAATTACATGGAAACATAAACTGTCTGAACACTTTCATGTTTTCAAATATTCAAAGTAATCTCACATGGTCTGAACTCTCAGTAAATAGCACTGACTAAATAATATAATTCTTCATTTTTTCGGAGCAGTGACAAAGAGAAGCCTGGATTTAAAAAACACAGCTACTTTGGGACACCTAGATGAATCAGTCCATTGAGCAACCAACTCTTGATTTCTGCTCAGGTGATGATCTCAGGGTTGTGAGATCAAGCCCCATGTTAGGCTTTGAGTTCAGTGGAGAGTCGGCTTGGGATTCTCTCTCTACCTCTGCCCCTCCTGCTGCTTGGGCATACATTTGCTCTCACTCTCTAAAATAAATAGATCTTTAAAAATAAATTAATTAAATAAATAAATAAAACACACAGCTACTCAACACATTAAGTAATTTTTCATTTGAACTCATTGAGTCAATATTTCAAAACTTCACCAAACAAAAAAATTCTCTTTCCAACCCTTGCTTCTTTGAACAACTAAACCAGTACCTTTCCCATATGTTAGCGACTGAGTACGGATGGAATGATACATATGGTTCAACTAACGGATAAGCAAAAGTACATTTAGGGGCAATATATTGAATTATGAAAATGTCATAGATAAAATTAAATGCATTATCATAAAATCCATTAACTTTCTTATAAAACTATACACACGCTAATAGAAAATATAGGGGAGGCTCCATGTTAAAGTTTTAGGAAATTTCTATAAAGACTGGAATAGTATAATAATTTCCCAGAGTGACAGAGCATCCAATCAGATATAAAATTTCCTCAGCATACTTATTTTTTCACATATTTATGGTTTTTCCATTAAAAAAAAAAGAAAAATTGAACTTCAAGGTCAGAAGTCTATTCACTGAGGTACACAGAATCTACTGGATAAAAGGTCCCAACAGTACCCAAGTACCTCTAGGACTCAAAAGAATACTCCTATTTCCTAAAGGTACTAATGACATACTTTTCACGAAAAAAATATGATGTAAAAGAAATGAAGTCATGACCATCTGACTTTCCCCTCAGTGATGAATAGCATGGCCTGGTTTCCCACCTAGGCAGAAAAGTAGTGTCATAAATTGATGCTTACTTTTATCCCTGTCACTTTATACAAGTCTCTTCTCCAGTTCATGGGAAAAACAGAAGTGGTTCAGCAAATCCTCCTACCAGGAGCACAGCTACTATAGGAAAGAAGTCTAGCCTCAGCTGCAAGCCTTTTTCATAAATAAATTCCCACTGTCCTGGCAATTTACAGATTCAAGTTTTTCCCAACTTCCAAAAAAAAAGAAAAAAAAAAAAAGAAAAAATTAAAGGAATTTAAGAATAATGTTTCCTGATTACTCAGTTTGTGAAAAATGTGAAAATTACTCAGTTTGTGAAAAAGATACAACAGAATAGAAAACAAGGTCCCTATCCCCAAGGAAGCATGAGATTTTTTTTCAATCTATGTTAAAAAAAGAAAATCATTAAGGCCTCGGGAAACTGTTAGTGATCCTTACTTGGGGGAGTTTTGGGACCTCTTTTCTTTAGTACCTCCTTCATTCTTCTCAATAATTCCACATGGCATGAGGAAAATTTCATTTTTTTTAAGATTACATTTATTTATTTGAGAGAGAGAGAGCACAAGCCTGAGCAGGGGAGGGGGATGGGCAGAGAGGGAGGGAGAAGCAGTCTCCCCACTTGAGCAGGGAGCCCAAGGCGATGCCAACGCTGGGAGATGGCAATGGGGGGCTCCATCCCAGGACCCTGAGATCCTGACCTGAGCCCAAGTCCGAGGCCTACCCAACTGAGCCCACCAGGCACCCCGAAAATTCTACTTTATTTTAATTCTCTTGGAACCCCATTAGTCAGCTAAGGATGTCACGATGTGTCACAATCACTGTCCCCAGTGCTATGGAAAAGCCAAATGAGTAAACGAGTGAATGAAACAATACAGCTTAGCACGCGCGGAGCCTCACTAAGAAACATCAACTCACGCCTGTTCATGATCAGACACCCCGCCTACAATTAACCATGAATCGAACCTCGCAGATATGAATGAGGCAATTCACTTCTTGTGAACTTGAATTCTTCAGTGTAGTAGCTAAAGGTCAAGAAAGTGGGTTAATTAGAACATGCCACTGGGGAGGCAACGGAGCGAGGGGAGTGGAGAAACTCAAAGGCAGAGACTCTTTATTCTCCGTTGCAAGTGGAAAAGTCATGGAATAATGTCTTTGGGCAATAGAACCCTAATGGTGATTTTTTTTTTAAGGAACTTGATTATTTAGCTTATGGATTACTGTGTTCTTTAGGGCTTCTTTTTGTTTTTAGTATCCTCTCTTAACTATTTCACTGGTGATTCTCCTCTAGAGAGGATGTAAATGGAAAGGAGACTGAAGCGAATGAAATTCAAGGTAGTCCTTGAGTTTGTATGTCACTACAAGGCAATAAGTTCAGGAAAAAAGATTTATTGTAAAGAAAAGACTAAGATGAGGGGAGTCTTCACCTTGGCTAAGTTCAATTTATAACAAGCAGATTTACAAAGCACTTAAACAAAGGGTTAATTATAATTCTTTGCTTTATAATTTTTTTTAAATTATTTTAAAAATAACTATGTTTAATAGACGTAAAGTTCTTGGGTTCAAAATAATGCTGAAGCTTACCAAAATGTGTTCTACACATGGTTAAAGAATACACGTAGGGTGCCTGGGTGGCTCAATGGGTTAAAACCTCTCCCTTCAGCTCAGGTCATGATCCCAGGGTCCTGGGATTGAGCCCCACATTGGGCTCTCTGCTCAGCAGGGAGCCTGCTTCCTCCTCTCTCTCTGCCTCTCTCTCTTTCTGCCTCTCTGCCTGCTTGTGTTCTCTGTCTGTCAAATAAATAAATAAAACCTTAAAAAAAAAAAAAACCACCTAAAGCTGGGGAACCTGGGTGGCTCAGTGTCCAACTTGATCTCAGCTCAGGTGTTGATCTCAAGATCATGAGTCCAAGCCCACTTAAAAAAAAAAAAAATACATCTAAAGAAAACTTCCTTGTATTATGGGAGATGGTTGGGTTGAATGGCTAAAATTATAGTTGTTTTAATTTATTTCCATGGTTCCAGGGCCTATGCAGAAGTGAAACAAAGTTCTATGATTTAGGTTTTCAATATTGACTTTTTCTGGGGCGCCTGGGTGGTTCAGTTGGTTGAGCGACTGCCTTTGGCTCAGGTCATGATCCTGGAGTCCTGGGATGGAGTCCCACATCAGGCTCCCTGCTCGGCAGGAAGTCTGCTTCTCCCACTGACTTCTCTCCTCTCATGCTCTCTCTCTCTCTCAAATAAATAAATAAAATCTTTCTTAAAAAAATTGACTTTTTCTGATTCCATAGTAGAGACTCCTCTTTGTATCATTAAAATCTATAAATGGAAAAAAATAATGTGGGTCCCCAGATGGAAAAGAAAATCTTATTTCGCATAACCATAAAATAGAAAACAAGTGTTACACATGTTCAGATTCCTAATAGGCCAGAATTAGGTGGATATTTCAGTAACTCAGCTAATAACAACATCAACAACATTAACTTTCCAAATGAAGTCCTTGAAAAGATGAAAGGAAGTGCCCCAAACAGCAAAATACTTCAGTATATAGCCACAAGTATTCCTACTTGGAATTACCTCTACAAAATCAGAGTAATACTCCTCATCCAGAAAGATGGTACTTCAGTAACAACTGTGACACAAAGAAAGGTTTTGCATTTTGTCTGGGTTTTTTTTGGGGGGGGGTTTGTTGTTTTTTTTGTTGTTGTTGTTTTGTCTCTCTCTAGATTATAGTCAACAAATGCCATTTATTCAACAAAGATTGATGTGCAAGGTGTTGGCTATGAGAGTTTCAAAGATGATCTTGCTCCCAAGGAGCTTAAGCCTGGGAGGGGAAAAAAAAAAAGCACAAAAGGGAAAAACCACAAAGCCACACGGTTTGCTTACAAACCCAAGAAAGAGGGAGGTGGGGCTAAATTAGTCACAAGAGAAAAAAGAGAAAAGTGGGGTATGGCCGGGGTTATCAAGGAGGACTCCACACAAGGTGGCTTTTGAACAACCAGAAAGACAGAAATGGTTATGTCAGATTTAGATAAGGACGATAAGAAGTAAAAGGAAGAAAGGACAGGAGGATAAGACAGGGCAAACTGTCCCTTTTTTTTCTTTTCTTTTCTTTCTTTTTTTTTTTTGGAAAATTTCGAGCTTACCTGAAAGGAGAGAGAGGTGTAATAAATATCCCACTACAACAATTATCAACCCGAAGGCAATCTCGTTTCATCTCTCTTCTCACCCACTCCGCGCCCCACTCTCCTACCAGATTATTTTGAAGCCAATCCCAGATGGCACACTATTTTTGTCAGTAAAGACTTAAGTATCTTCTTTTAAAGGTAAGGGCTCTTCTTTTAGACTTATAGTGGTAAGTCTCAGGATACACATTGTCCTAAGTGCTTTAAGACAGCAACTCATTTTATCCTGAGAAAAACCCTAGAAGGTAGTTCTATTATTCTTATCATTTCACAGATGAGGAAACTAAAGACCAGAAGGTTAAGTAACTTGCCCAAAATTGACTAGCTAGAAGTAAGTGGCAAAACGGGATTTGAATCCAGGTGTTCAGGCCCAGCTCGATGGTCCACTACACTACATTATACTGCCAGTAAATATCTAGTTTACTTCTTCAGAGTGCAAACAGAACTCACTTCAGTGTCATTTTTCCATCCTATGTTTCAACTTGTCTTCAAAAAGAGACACTGCTAGTCCTTCAAACACAAAGGAAAGGTACAATTGCACACATTCCAATGGAATAACATTGGCTTTTTCAGTAGCCTTCATACATTCAATTCAGACAAAATAATCATGAACTCTAGAAGGTGCTCAATAAGTACAAGTACTCTGGGCTCACAAATCACACACATGCATTTGATAAGTAATGAACTATTCGAATGTCAGATTTTGATGATTAAAAACAGAGGCCTCACATTATTTTCAAAAATCCAATTTCAAGGCACCTGGCTGGCTCGGTCAGAAGAACATGCAACTCTTGATTTCAGGGTTGTGAGTTTGAGCCCCACAGTGGGTGTAGAGATTACCTAAGTAAATGAACTAAAAAAAGAAACACTGTGATTTCATCAACTAGATACTGCATACGTTCTGACTACAGCATCTAAACATAAGAACTATCATAGATACCACTGAAACACTGAATTATTTTGACCTGAGCAAAACCATAATAATTTAAAGTAATCTTTAATTAGGAAAACTACTTGTTTCCCCAATTCTTTCAAATAATTGAGAAATTAACCAAATTAACTTAATCACTAAAATATGCTTATGTGTTCTATATGTGAGATTTATACATATTAATGGCATCCAATTTTAATATATGAAAACCTAGATATCTGAAAAATACTCGTGTTCGTATATGTGTTTATGGATTTGACATCCAACTTTAAAATATAGAAAAATTACCATCTCCGATTAGGAATTGAAGAAGCTGACTTTAGGGGTACCTGGGTGACTCAGTCTGTTAAGTGTCTGCCTTCAATTCAAGTCATGATCCCTGAGTCCTGGGGTAGAGCCACACTGATGCTGGTGTAGGGCTCCCTCTCTCTCTTAATAAAATCTTTAGGGACGCCTGGGTGGCTCAGTGAGTTAAAGCCTCTGCCTTTGGCTCAGGTCATGATCCCAGGGTCCTGGGATGGAACCCTGCATCAGCAGGGAGCCTGCTTCCCCCTCTCTCCCTCTGCCTGCCTCTCTGCCTACCTGTGATCTCTGTCAAATAAACAAATAGAAATCTTTTAAAAAAACAAATTAAATTAAATTAAATCTTAAAAAAAAAAGCTGAATTTATATTACAGTAAGTTTTCAAATGAGTTCCAGGAAAAGAATTATCTACCATTTACTAAATAATGTACTTCAATAGATACTTTACCTGTGGCAAGAGGCCTTCTCATATTCCTACCCTACAGCCAAGTTACACTCAGAAGGAAAATAGAAATGTCCTTATTTTTTAAAATACTCATGGTAATAATGTCCCATAATGAGAGACTCAGCATAAATGTGTCTCTGGTTTGGATTAGAGCTACATCCATTAGGAAGTAAAGGAAATAGCTCCTAAGAAAAGATTTGATAATACCATTAAGAATGCTTATTTTATCAACATTGAAGGAAAAGATAAAAGAACATCATTTACTTACTTTCTGGAGAAAGGAAAAGAAAAAGCGTATACCTTTTCACATATTTTAAGCCTCACAGTTAAGAATATCAGGCATTTTCACAGCTTCTAGAGTATAACAGCTGTTCTTTAGAACAAAGGGGTACTGAATACTTCCTTAAGAGATATGTTTCTCACCCCCAAAAGCCACCCGTCCTTTGAGACAAATTCCTCCCAATTTAAGTAATTTATCTTGTCAGTTGAAATGCCAACTCCTAACTAGGGAGGAGAGACACAAGGACTGTTGTCATCTCCCAGTCTGTGCCTCTTCGCCCTGAATAGTCCTGTTCCCCTATGCCCTGCTTTATCTTTCCTTTGGTCCAAAACCCTAATCACTCTGCACCCTACCATATAGTTTCCTTATTCGTTATGTCCATTGTTTATCAAACTCCCCAGTTAGAATATGAGCTCCTGGAGGACAAGAATCTTTGATTTATGGGCTTTGTTCTCTAGCGCTTACAAGAGTGCCTGACATATAGTAGGTGTTCAATAAATATCTATTGAATTTGGGGTTTTAAATAATCCTTTAAATATTAGTAGTGCTTCAGAGCAAACATTAATGAAGATGGAGCACCTACCACAAGCCAGACACCATCCTGTGCCCTTTATATGCATTTAAAAAAAAAATCACAACAGCCCTGAAAAATAAATAGTATTTTGCAGATGAGAAATGTGTCACTTACAGAGATTAGGTAACTTCACAGCCAGGGAAGCTTATTCCAGATTTCTTCATCTTAAGGTATAATTTGACTTGACTTTTTAAAGGACTGACACCATTAGATCTCCAAATATTCAAACCTATCCAATAACTACAATAATAAAATGTGAGTTAACAGAGCTGATCAAGTGTCCTCACAAATTATGTCAAACACAAAACTCAGGCCCTAAGAGTAATTATGGAATGATTTTGATCCCCCTTGCTATGATTATACTATCCCTTGATCTAAATAATGGCAAAAGGACAATAATTTCCGTAATATTTTATAATTCATAATATGCTTTTACAAATATTATCAAATTTGACATAAACTATAAAAAAATCTATAATCTTGTTCTTCAACTGATTCTGAAGACAGAAAAAAACATCTTGTTCAAATTAGACCTGAGACACAGATATTTAGAAAAAGACCTTCTGGGGCGCCTGGGTGGCTCAGTGGGTTAAAGCCTCTGCCTTCGGGTCAGGTCATGATCTCAGGCTCCTGGGATCGGGCCCCACATCGGGCTCTCTGCTCAGAGGGGACCCTGCTTCCGCTTCTCTCTCTGCCTGCCTCTCTGCCTACTTGTGATCTCTCTCTGTCAAAATAAATAAATAAATTTTTAAAAAACAGAAAAGAAAAGGAAAGAAAAGAAAAGAAAGAAAAAGACCTCCTGAATAGCAATTTCTATAATTTCCAGAGCAGATAATAGCTTTCCAGATTTTTCTCTTCCCTATCAAAAGGGACTAAGAGAGGGGCACCTGGATGGCTCAGTTGGTTAAGCAACTGCCTTCACCTCAGGTCATGATCCTGGAGTCCCAAGATCGAGTCCCACGTCAGGGTCCCTGCTTGTGGGAGAAGTCTGGCTTCTCCCTCTGACTCTCCTCCCTCTCATCCTCTTTCTCGCTCATTCTCTCTCTCTCTCTCTCTCTCTCTCTCAAATGAATAAATAAAATCTTTTTTTAAAGGGTGGGGGTGGCTAGGAGAAAAGCAACAGGGTTCTATAAACTTAGAGCACAATTGGGCCTGGCAAGGATGCCAAAACTGGAAAAAGCTGTCCTCTTAGTCCCCAGTCCTCTTGACTGCACTTTTCCTAGGAAATGTCAATGGAAAATAAACAGAAACAATCTCCAACTAGGAATCATTCATTTGTAAAGTATTTTCACAATATTTAAGATCCACTTTTCACTGAGTAGTTACTCCCCACTCAGCACTATGGGAGATCCAGTTAAATATAAGACATAGTTCCTATGCTTAAAAACTGGTTGGAGGGGCGCCTGGGTGGCTCAGTGGATTAAGCCTCTGCCTTCGGCTCAGGTCATGATCCTAGGGTTCTGGGATCAAGCCACATACCGGGCTCTCTGCTTAGCAGGGAGCCTGCTTCCTCCTCTCTCTCTCTGCCTGCCTCCCTGCCTACTTGTGATCTCTGTCTGTCAAATAAATAAATAAAATCTTAAAAAAAAAAAAAAAACTGGTTGGAAAAGCCAGATACAAAGATGTAAAAATAAACAATAGAAAAATGAATTGCAAAAACAAAGACCTCTAGAAACTGGAAGACAGCAAAGAAGCTTGATCGTCTCGGGAAATACCTGGCTGTCTCTCTCTGTCAAATAAATAAATAAAATCTTTAAAGAGAGAGAGAAGAGCACCTGGGTGACTCAGTCGATAAGCACCTGCCTTTGGCTCAGGTCATGACCCCAGTGTCCTGGGATTGAGGCCCCGCATCAGGCTCCCTGGTCAGCAAGAAGCCTGCTCTCCCTCTCCCACTCTCCCGCTGTCTCTCTCTGTCAAATAAATAATTAAAATCTTTAAAAAAAAAAAAAAAAGAAAGAAAAAGAAAGAGAAAAGAAAAGAAATGCATGGCATTTGGTAATTCCTTGCAAAGTCTGTATAATTAATACGACTTGAAAGTTCATTTCAGATTCAACTTGCTATTACAAAGCAGTGCACTCTTAAAATCCTGTTAAAATTATACTTATTCTTGGGGTGCCTGGGTGGCTTAATCAGTTGATTTCGGCTCAGGTCATCACATCGAGTCCTATGGCCTCCCCACTCAGTAGGGAGTCTGCTTGAGATTCTCTCTCTTTTTCTCCCTCTAAAATAAATAAATAAATCTTAAAAAATACATACTATATACTTATTCTTTAAGACCTAACTCAAAAGTAACAATCGCTTTCATTTTCTCTGCCCTTCCTTTAATGCCCTCAGGTTTTGTCATCTCTCAAATTTCTACACATCCTTTATTAGGGAATTACACTTTAAATATTCTCTTTGGCAGGTAAAAACAATCTTCAAAAGAACAACCAAACGTCTAAACAAAAAAGGAAATTAGGATATATAAATTACACAAGTCACTGATACAGTAAGAGCAGTGGGTATCAAGGGTTACTTAGAAATCCATGGGGGTGTTTCACAGTGATTGCAGAACCAGAAATGTTACACACCCTGAATTTGCGGAAGAGTCTTGTACATCAAACAACTAGCCTGCACTCTGCATGACTCTCCGGTCTTCCGCTACACATTCATGTAGGTGAAATCATCTGAGCTGGAGCCTAATTCTGTTTTATATATTAACAAGGATTTGGGCAATACATTGAGTTTTCAGGGAATGAAACGACCACGGGAATTAAGAGAAGACTGTACTTTGTTTTGCTTGGAACTTTATGAAGAGTTGTTCAGCGTTTTGGAAAACCAGGTCCCTGACACAGCATCCATCTGTTCTTGCAGCTCTAGACACCGACACGGGCTGGGGAACACATAGTGGTTCCACACTGTGTCACTCACTCCATCGCTCAAAAACGTAGACTGGTTCCTCCCTGATCTCCTTCCGCCCCAAACGGCCCTCTCTGCCCCATCACTTCTGACATCACTTCTGACAATGTCCAATCCAAACTTTTTTACTTTTAGTGTTTGAGGTCATTTAGAATCTTCCCTCTTTAGTGCATACTTGACACCGTGACTAAGCTATTCCCTGTAAATGCCAGACTTGTTCATGTTTTCAAGTGTTTTCTCATGCCATTCTTCCTCCAGATACACCTTCCACCTTCCTCTGTCTTCCTAAATCCCACCACCCTCCAGGGCTCACCTAAGGGACCCTTCTTTGATAAACTCAGCCTAGATATTATCTTTCAGTATGGTCTATTGCCCCTTGAATTGTCCATTACAAGACAGGCTGTTTTGCTACCTGATTGTATTCAATTTAGCATTTCATTTTACAGCCTTATGCTGTTTTCTCATTGTTTCATGTCTTATTTTTCCCCAAGAGAATATAATTTTGAGTGCAGGAACTTTTCTGTACCTCTTTTTGATAGATAATCTATTTTGCAAAGTGATAAGAGATGAACTTTACCTTTTTGTCTCAGGGTATTGGGGTAAACCTTTTGCAGAACACTGAACAATGCATAAGAGACTTCAAAGTCTTACAGGTCCTGTATGAGTAAAAGATGCCCTGACCACCAGCTGGTTCACAATGAAAAAATAAACTCATCAGTTTTCATCTGGTCCCATCTAAAATTTGTCTTCTTAATGAGGATATAGTGAGAATTCATAGAAATTACATGTGTTACCAATTTTACTTTATATCAGTAAGGAATACAAGGGGGAATTTATGTCAAACAGTTACCATTTCTTAATATTTTCACAATAATGGAAAACATAATAGTAGGATACTAGTATTTAATCAGGTCCTGAGACAAGCCAACTGAACCCTGATTGCAAGACTTGGTCTTCAATGGGCATTTATATCCTGCTAGGCACTATGTCAGCACTTCCAGTAGCTTCCACCAATGGTGCCTAATTATGGCTTTACAACCCAAATTACCAGTGAAGAAAACTGAATGTGAGATATGAGCTACTGTAATTAAATTATAGAAAACATCAGAACCTCCAATATTTAAGACTTAATTTGAGGGGTGTCTGGGTGGGTCATTCAGTTAAGCATCTGACTCTTGATTTCAACTCAGGTCATGACCTCAGGGTCGTGAGATCAAGCCCCAATGTTGAACTCCATGCTGGGTGTGGACCCTGTTTAAGATTCTCTCTCTCCCTCTCCCTATGCTCCTCCCCTCCTCCACCCTCCTCCACCCTCCTCCACAACCCTGCCCCCCACCAACCCCAAGCACACAGTCTCTCTCCCTTAAAAAAAAAAAATTAACTTAAGTCCATTTAAAAAAGTTATCCATCCCCACCTTTAATTAGTGGAAGGTTTAAAGTAAACTGAAAGTAATTGGCAATACGTTCATTTCTGTCTTGAGGTATTATGAAATCTTTATTGCCTATGAGCATTAGTTTAATTTTTGAACAATAAAAATAAGGCTGAGCAATAAAATATTTTAGTGGTAATAACCTAGCATCATACCTCACTGAAAACTCGTGATTATCAGTCATGATATGAATCCATATGCAATTAAGTAAATGGAAAAAGAAAAATGAATAGCCAGAAAATTTGAGGTCAAAAGCTTAAGTTTTTATATGGATATGGATACAGGAAAAACATGATTAGGATAAACTAGAGAAGAGGAATGCTAGAGTAAACCAGCACAACTGAACAGTAAACTACAAACGGCAGCTGTACTATGCACCTCCCTTAGGAGGAAATGCCTCTGAAGAGACAAACGAGCAAGGATGAAAATTGCACACAAGAGGTCTCAGGAAACTTGAACTCTGCTAAGATCCTATGTGGCCAAGTCCTGAGCAAGCAGATGACAGTTCCTCGGGCATGGGGAGAGCAGCACCAAGGGGGAGAGCAAAGGAAATAACACCTTATTATGTGCCACTTAATTAAGAGAGGAAAGTAATAGTTTGTGCCCAAAAGCATTCACATAGTAGTTTTCTGCAAAGACCAAACATAGGACTCTCAGATACACAGCCTTGAGAAAAAGCGTGTGCAACGATTAGCCATGCACTGTAATTTCAGGAATGGTAGAAAGAACCAAGAAGCTTCTTCTCTTCCTTCTCACATCACAAATGTTCTATCAGAGAAAGAAAGAAAATAAAAGACTGAGATTTTCAATATAAAGCAGCTACTCCTGGGGCACCTGGGTGGCTCAGTGGGTTAAGCCGCTGCCTTCGGCTCAGGTCATGACCTCAGGGTCCTGGGATCGAGTCCCGCATCGGGCTCTCTGCTTGGCAGGGAGCCTGCTTCCCTCCCTCTCTCTGCCTGCCTCTCTGTCTACCTGTGATCTCTCTCTGTCAAATAAATAAATAAAAAATCTTTAAAAAAAATAAATAAATAAAGCAGCTACTCCTTGCTTAGGAAAGCAACCCAGAGTTGCCAAGAAAGCGCAGACTTAGAAGACAGCAAATCTCCTTTCTTTCTGCCTGAAAAACTAAGTTGTGACATCACTAACTCAATTATGCATGTCTGTGAAGATGCCATTAAATAGGTCGATCTGAGCATTTCAAAGAGATGTGGCGTGAAGCTATTTCTTGCTCAAAAATTTCCACTCATTCACACAACGCACAAATTGCAATGTCAAGGTTGAAAACAGGAAAAAATCACTTGGCTTAACACCAAGTACTTCAGGGCGTTGCAGTTTCTGGCCCTGGCCTGCACAGACCACAGAGAAGACGGATGCCTGGAATGCCACGAGCTGTGCTCAGGACACTACTCAACACCTTCACTAGGGAGGGTAAGTCTTGGGGCACAAACCAAACAATTACAAAACTGGTTAGTTCTAAGAGATCCTGTCTGTTAGGAAATAACACTACTATCGCTTAAGCAAGAAGCACCTTCTTAAGAAATGCTTTACTACAGACATTCTTGATAGCAAGAGGATGATATTGGGTGGAAAAACACAGATGTCAACCAATGCACTGAAGAGTTGATTCATGAGTTGAACCCAATGTGAACAAGTTTTAGGAATAATTAACCAAGTCATTTCATTTACATCTTACAACTTATGTATGCACGTGAGTGACATATGATAAAAATCTAATTCTAAAGTCTGAGAGCTTTTCCAGTAAGTACAAAATAAAAATTCTAAGTGATCAAGCATTGCGTTTAACAGACAATGGTTTTCTTTTTGTTAGCCATATATAAAATAATGGTGCATCTTAAAATTATGATATCTTTGATGGATAAAATATGGTAGGCTATGGTAAATACAGATATATAAGTATGTACTTATGATATATGACCACTGAAGTAAACTCCACAAACACCGAATACTAGAATGATAGAGATTCCCTTTGACACTCAACACGTAAACTAGGGGTCTGTTAATTTTTAAAGTAGATTATAAACACAAAGTATACATTATTCCAAGAAGAGGTTGGTTCAAATAAAAGTAGAGTCAAAGGAAATGCAGAAAAATCTATGTGACAACACCATAAATATATGAAAAATTCTTTGGTTGCAGCTAACCTTAGTTCAGGATTAACATCTGAAAGGAAAACCATATGCCCTGCATCTGTCTCCCCATGACACATTTCTTGGGTACCTATTAGCAAATGAATCATGGGCTGGATAAACCCCAATGTTATCTATCAGAGCCTAGTACAGATGTGACTTCTACGTTCCAAACATTTTAGGTTCAGAGCATGAACAGCCACATTAAAATACAGGTTTTCTAGTGAAATAAAGTAATCATAATAAGGACAGAGAAAGGCATATTCAACCACTTAAGCAGTAACCATTTCCACAAGACTAGACAGAATTATACCTCTTTTCTAAAGCCACTCCTAGCCTGGCCCCAACCATTCCAGGCTCTTCTCCACATGCTATGTCGAGTCCTGCTGACTTCAGAGGCTGCATTCCATGTGTGGTTACACACATGGCTGAAAAGTTTACAAATGCTGGGCCTTTATTAGAAACCTACATGCACCTGAGCTTTTTTTTTTTTTTTAAGACCTTAGAAAGGCTTCAGAGGGGAAGCAATGTGGAAACTGCAACTTACCAAGCAATTCCTCTGAATACCTGTGTGAGATCTTTGAAAGGATAATCATTCCCACCTCGGAATCCACCTTAGCTAGCTAGTACAACCCTCTGTATACAGCAGACACTCAGTAAAGTTCTAACGAATTGAATTAAAATAGGAGGAACACGAAGAACAAAAGCATTCTAGATGGAAGAAGCAGGATGAGTACAGACACCAGGGAGAGCAGGCACAGATGTTCCAGAAAAAGTAGTATCGTGTGTGAGTGAGAGGAGGAGACTATGCTGAAAAGTCGTGGGTGGCCAGATCGCGGAAAGCTTTCACTGTCATGCCAAAAAGTTAGGAGTTTATTATGTAGGAAAAGGGAGTGACAGTGATTAGGGTTGAGCAAGAGCACTGAAGATGATTTAGAAGGGGGCTGGCCAGAAGCACTATTAAATAAGCTGTTGTGATAGAGAAGAAGGGTGTACGTCCTGAACTGGGGAAACAGCAACGGAAATGGAGAAGCGCCATCAGAGAGCTAAGGCGCCACTCAAGCAGAACCCACAAAAGTTAGTGGATATGGGGAGAGGAGAGTTGAAGAAAATATGAAAGTTTCAAGGTTTATTAAATGTGACAACAGTCAAGTCTATCAACACACAAAGGAAATGAGCGATCTGGGGAGATATGAATCTGTTAGTACAAGTATGAGCATTTAAGCTGAAAGAAATCTCAGCCTGCATCTGAAAATATAAGAATGGGATCCAGACTCAAAAAACCAAAGTCAAGGGGCGCCTGGGTGGCTCAGTGGGTTGAAGCCTCTGCCTTCCGCTCAGGTCATGATCTCAGGGTCCAGGGATCAAGCCCCACATCGGGCTCTCTGCTGGGCAGGGAGCCTGCTTCCCTTCCTCCCTCTCTGCCTGCCTCTCTGCCGACTTGTGATCTCTGTCTGTCAAATAAATAAACAAAATCTTAAAAAAAAAAAAACAAAGACACCTGCCCAGCTCAACCCTGATAATGGGTGAGATCATAGAGGAAAGAAGCTACTATTGGTAGTTATAAAATATGAGAAATTGTTTTTGTTCTACCCTAGAGAAAACTGTATGAATGTGAATGTTTCTTCTTCCTGATAACAAAACTGTCTGACTGATAGTTCTCTTTTCCCCCTGACCACCAGGGTGCTTATATGTGTTCAATTCTACAATTATGCTAATCTTTATGTCTGGAAATTTTCTCTTCTCCATTTCTTGGTCTTACCTTAGTTACTTGTTTTTCTTGGCCCTGCCTCTTCACTTCTATTTTATTTTATTTTATATGCCCAATACCTCCATAGATATTTGTTGCAAAAAACAAAACAAGTAAATGAATGAATGAATATGGTTTGTAGGAAGCCACCTCAAATCCTCTGTGGAAAAAACACGATTTAAAATGTAAATTTAATTTAAACTTAATTTAAAACTTAAATCAAAAAACAGTTTTATTTGCAGGGATGATAGCTAACTTCTTATGAATTATAGGAATGTTTCTCTCCGATTAAGAAAACCTGCAAGATATTAAATGTCTGTGTTTTAAAAGGCAAATTAAAGGATGATTAATTTCATTATAAAACAATTTAGGCACACAAAAGATTCCTGCTCTGAAATAAAACTTCTAACAACATAATAAAAAATTTTTTCCTCAAGCAAAAATTAGAAACTTTTGTCAAGGGGCGTCTGGATGGCTCAGTCAGTTAAGTGTCCAACTCTTAATTTCAGCTCAGGTCATGATCTTAGGATAAGGAGACTGAGTCTCGTGTGGGTTTTGTACTCAGCACAGAGTCTGCTAAAGATTCTTTCTCTCCCTCTCCCCCTGCTCCTCCCCCTGCTCATGCATGTGCTCTAAATGAATAAATTAAATATTTTTTGAAAAACTTTCAGCAAGCAAAATCTAACAAAGCATCTCTAATATAATAATGCAAAGCATTAAGAAAACACTATTAGCTAATGTTCAATTTATGTGCTGTTTTTTTTTTTAGAAAGAGGCAGGGGGGTGGGGGGTGGGGGGTTGGAGAAGGAGAGAGAGAATCTTAAACAGTCTCCACACCCAGCTCAGAGCCCAATGCAGGGCTTAATCTCATGACCTGGGATTGTGACCTGAGCAAAAATCAAGAGTTGGACACGACCGACTGAACCATGCACATGCCCCTCTGTATCATTTTTTAAAGAGAGGAGCTACTGAAAAAAAACAAGTCACACAAGGACAATTCAACAATAAACATTGTACCCCACTCCAAAGAGAGGTGTTTGGTGTGTGTGTGTGTGTGTGTGTGTGTGTGTGTGTGTTTATAAAATTTAGATATATAATTTAGATATATTATATATATAAGTTAGATAAATTATATATATACACACACAGTATCTAAATTATAATCTCTTTGTGCTTGTCTTGGTTCTACCTAATAGGAAAGGCCCCTTTCCAAGCTCAGAGACCTCCACTTAATACATTATGATTCCACAAGTCCTGTCCGTTCTATAGACAACTGATAGTTTGTCCTCCATTCTGGATAGCCTTAGTGTAAGCTCTGTTATCTTCTTTTAACCACAAGACCAGTTACCAGGTTCTTGTCCTCTTCACTGGCACAGCTCCTTAATGTTCAGGTAGTCAGACACCTTAGTGGAAAATACGCAGGGTAGATCTGAATCTTATATATTTTCCTTCTGCACCAAATGTATCACTACATTCACCCTCCCACCAGTCTAAACCAAGAAGTATACGAGTCATTCTGGAGAAATATTACCTTTTAGAAAAACAACCTTCAGTTATAGTCTTCACAATTTGTCATAAATGTTATGCCAAAAAAATGCAGCATTTTAAACAGAGCAGGTGTCTTTGCAATCCTTGCAATGGAGATGATCACTTAGGCATGTTTTGCCACTATTTTTTAAACTATCATTTACTGAGGAGTCGATGCACTAGACATTTAAAAACCTCTGTTTAGACTTTGTAAAAGGAATTGAGATAATGTATATTAGTTCTGTTCTGCAGACAAGGAAACAAAAACAGAAAGCCATGTAAGTACAAAGGCCCTTGGCTTTTTGTGCTTACAACACTGTGTCTCTGGATAACTCTTCTGTGTTCAAAAAGCTCACCAGTTCAACAGGGTTCTGGGCATCCCCAGTCTTTCAAGATATATTCAGTGAACACCTTCTACCTGTGGGCTTAGTGAAGGCTTCTAAGAAAGAGGTGATAGCTGTGTCTTGAAAGGTGAGTAGACTCAGGCAGAAAGTTAGTCATTCTAATAGAGAATTGAATATCAAGTGTATGGATCTGAGTATGTTGGAGCCTATAAGACATCAGGATGGTTGGATATGAGAGTCTGAAGCTCACAGAGTTTAAAAGATATTAATGAGTAGTTGTTAGTATTTCATTGACATTTAAAACTTTATGATTATATAGCAAAAACTACAAAACATCATTGAGAGAAGTTAAAGAAGACCTAAATAGATGGAAAGGCATCCTCTATTCATGAAATGTTGGAGAAATGTCTATTCAGATCCTTTGCTCATTTTTAAATTGGGAAATTTGTGTTTTTATTGTTGAGTTATAAGAGTTCTTTATATATTCTGGACACTATTCCTTGTCAGATACATGCTTTGCAAAAGCTTTCTCCCATTCTCAGGATCATCTTTTCATGTTCTTATTAGTATCCTTTGAAGCACAAAAGTTTTCAATTTTGATGAATCCCAATTTATCTAATTTTCTTTTTGTTGTTTATACTTTCGGTATCATAGCTAAGAAACCACTGTTAAGGGGCGCCTGGGTGGCTCAGTGGGTTAAAGAAACCACTGTTAAATTTAAAGTCACCAAGATTTACACTGTGTTTTCTTCTTAGTTATTCCGTTTAGGTCTTTGATCCATTTTGAGTTAGTTGTGTATAAGGTTTGAGGTAGGGGTCCAAATTCTTTTGCATGTGGATATCCTATTGTCTTAGTACCACTCGTTGAAAGGACATTCTTTCCCCCATCGAATTGTCTTGGCACTCTTGTCAAAAATCAGTTGACCATAGGGGTGCCTGGATGGTTCAGTCAGTTAAGTGTCCAACTCTTGATTTTGGCTCAAGGCATGATCTCAGGGTCTTGAGATTGAGCCCTGCATCAGATTCTGTGCAGTCATGGAGCCTGCTTAAGACTCTCATTCTCTCTCTCTCTCTCTCCCTCTGCCCTTTCCCCTCCCTCCACCCCCAGTTCACATGGACACTCTCTTTCTAAAAAAGCAAAAACAAAAACAAGAACCTGACCATAAATGTAATAGTGGTTTTTTTTTTAATTTTGCTTTGTTTGGGGGTGGGGGGGAACAGAGGGAGGTAAAGTCACAAGGTAAAAACCTGTAAAGCCATTTTTTAATCCTTCTCTTCCCTTACCTAATCCATCAGCAAGTCATGATGACTCTACCTCCAAAATACATGTAGAATCTACCCTTCTCTCCATTTCCACTGCCACCTCCTAATCAAAGCTATTATTATCACCCACCTAGGCAACTGCAAAAGCTTATTAACCCATCTCCCTGATGTTAATTTGCCTGCCTTCAGACCATTCAGCTATCCTCACAGCATCTACCAATAATGGGAATATAATGTGAGCCACATAAATCACTCTGAATTTTCTAGTAGCAACATTATAAAAAAAATAAAAAGAAACAAGTAAATTTAACAGTCCATTTTAATTTAGTCCAGTCTCTCCAAAATATAATTATTTCAATATATAATCAATATAAAAAATTAATGAGACAATTACATTCTTCTGTTCATACCAAGGCTTTGAAATTTGGTGTGTATTTTATATTTATACCACATCTCTACTCAGAAGCTTAATTTTCATCAGAAATACCTGATCTATATTTAATGTTATAAATGTATAGCTGAAAAGTACCAGAACATACTTGAAAGTTTTCCAATAACTGAATCAATTCTGCTTTTATTTATTTTTTTTTTAATTATTTATTTATTTATTTGACAGAGAGAGATCACAAGTAGACAGAGAGGCAGGCAGAGAGAGAGAGAGGGAAGCAGGCTCCCTGCTGAGCAGAGAGCCCGATGTGGGACTCGATCCCAGGACCCTGAGATCATGACCTGAGCCGAAGGCAGCGGCTTAACCCACTGAGCCACCCAGGCGCCCTCAATTCTGCTTTTAAATTCAGGTTAAAAATCACATAAAGTTGAAAATTCAGTTTCTCAGTAGTGTTAGCCACATGGGGGTGTGACTACAATTTTTTTTTTAAGATTTTATTTATTATTTATTTGTCAGAGAGAGAAAGAATGAGCAGGGGGAGCAGCAGACAGAGGAAGAAGCAGGCTCCCCACTGAACAAGGAGCCCAATGCAGGACTCAATCCCAGGACCCCAAGATCAGGACCCAAGCCCAAGGCAGACACTTAACTAACAGCTACCCAGGTGTCCCTGGGACTACAATCTTAAACAGCACTTACCTAGAGTAACCTTTTTTAGATATAAATCAGATTATGTCACTATCCTGATAAAAATCCTTCCTTCAGTTGCTTACCATTGTACTCCAGGCAAAATGTAAACTATTTTTTTATACCAACAAAGTATACCTAAACTCTCCTCTGCTACTTTTCCTTCCCATACTTCCCCCTAGCCCAACTTACCTTAAATTCCTTCAACACAAAGAGCTCTTTGACACCTTAGAGACTTAACACATACTGTTCCTTCTGCATGAAATGCTTTTTCGTAGCTCTTCCATACCTGATTTCTTTTCCTTCAGCTGAATTATCACCTGATCAGACAGTATTCCTTGATCAACCTATAAATAATGTCCCTCTCTGTCATGTTCTAGCACTGTGTCATGATCATTTCTGTCAGGGGATCCATACTGAGTTATAATTATACACTTTTGATTTGCTTGTCATTGATTTTTCACTCTATCCCACCTTCTTCCATGACCGGGGAGTATGTTTGTTCACTTATTAATGCCTTTCTGCTACCTAAGACAATGCCTGGCACACAGAGTTTTTAATAAGCAACATCACATGCTGCAGATAATCAGTATGAGAGGCTGAAACGTCTCTATTGTAATTTGTTGGCTCATTCATTCAATATTTATTCGGAAGTTACTATGTGCCAAATGTGAACCAGGCTCTGCCCTCAAGAAGTTCATAATTTAATGATAGAAGTAGATAAAATAACTCAATACAATGTAGTAAGTATAACATTAAAAAACTACTCATAGTTATGATGCCTAGAAGAGGGACAAGTAACAGGAAAGATGAGAAAGTAGAAGGTAGCTGGGGTATCCACGAGAAGAGGAGGGAGGAAACTTGAGTTGTAGATAAGAGGAGCTAGCCTTGTGAAGGAGCACATTGTTCCTTATAAAGGGACTCATGTGAAATAGGCAAAGAAATGTGAAACAGCAGGTGAATGTGCAGGGCAGGAGCAGCAGCTGGATCCAAGCATAAAAGATAACCTGGAGAGGCTGGGTCATGCAGGGCCTTTAATGTCATACCAAGAAGCTTGGATTTTATGCTGTTGGCATTAGGAGCTGAATAGTTTTCACCAAGATAGTGACATCATTTAATTTTAATTCCATATCATTCATGCTATGGCTGTGTGGAAGCCAGGTTGGAGGGTTACAGATGGTGAAAGCATGAAGTCCACTGCTATGGTCCAGAAGATGAACGATGCCAACTTGAACTCAGTGGTTGTAGGAATTAAGCATAGGTGATCAATTTCAGAAATACTTAGTAAAATAAGCTGCTTAAGAATCATCAGTGACCTTGGCAAGGGCAGTTTCAGTGTACTCATGGGAATGGAAGACACATTTCATTCCTTATCCACAGCTGCAGAAATCACAGGAATTGTGGAAGTGGTAATTATGAGCTCCCAAATCTGGTTGCTTATTAGGAGCACCAGGAGAACTTCTGAAAAATACAGATTATGCTGGGTTAACTCCACACCCACTGAATCAGTCACCATGAGTCAGGCCCAGGAACCTTTATTTTGACAAGTCCCCTTTAGTAAATCTTACACAAAAATCCATATATTTGCCTTGGGAGATGCTGGGATGAACCAGTCTCTCAAGTATATTTAAACTTGTAATTCAAATCTATTTGACTCCCGGGTTCAGACATCAAGAGTTCAGAAAGTAAAGGTTGTAAAGACCAGGAAGGAGCTAAACCAACAGCAGAAGAGGGCAGGGGTTAAATGGGAGAACCCTAAATAGAATTACAGCATTAAGAAAATGGCTAGAGAAGTACAGATGAGAGAAGGGATAACTAAAAATCTAAGGCACCTGGGCTAAGAACATTAGTTTATCAAGCTAAGAGCATCAGTTCATCAAACACAGTCAATTCTATCTCATAAGTGTAGAATATAGATCTCTAGAGGTGCCCGGCCAGCTCAGTCGGTAGAGCGTGCAACTCTCAATCGTGGGGTTGTGAGTTTAAGCCCCACGTTGGATGTAGAGATTACTTAAAAATAAAGTCTTAAATACATACATCTTACTAAAAGCTGTGATCTTTCACTCCCAGTCCTAACCCATCTGAAGTCGGGTCAACAATTTAATTAGTGAAAACTCAATAAAAATTAAGTACCTAAAACCGAACTGTACAAGATGCTGTGGGGAATACCAATAAGGAATTTGCAGTCTGCCTCGGGGACCAAAACCCTATATAAATCAGTCAGAAACCTTGAAGTGCCAAACAACACGGAACCTACCCTAAAGTCATCAAGAGGTCAGAGAAGGCTGCAATCTGGCCTCTGACCTCCGACCTCTGCCTCTGGCCCTATCTCAACTGATCAAATTCTTCCTCTCCAATGCTCATTTCAAACCCTAGCTCTTTCATGAAATCTTTCCTGGACTGTCCAAAGAGATGTGACATTTTCTTTTAAAGATCTAGAACACTCTGTAACTCTAAAGGCCCCCAAATTCTGTCTGAACTTCGTTCCCAGTAACAAACACAGAACTGTTGTCACATGATAGATGCTGTCGTGTTTTCCCTGTATTAACTAATTTAATCCCCACAGCTACTCTATGAGATAGGTTCTGCTATGATCTCATTGTACCGATGAGGCAGCCAGGGCACCAAGAGGGTCAGTGATTTCCGAAGATAAGAGAAGTATGTAAGCGGAAAGGCTGGGATGTGAATGCAGGCGGTCCGGCCCCAGAGACTGCATGTTCCCTAGCTCAACACTTCACTGGTTCTGGAGCGTACTCTACCTGAGTCTACACTAGAGCCTGTTGAGCTTCTTAACTGCCTTTTCATCCCGAGGAAAGCAAATACCTGTCGACAGCCGGAATTCCTTTTGGTCACAAAAGATCGTGCTCTGCCCAGCCATGCTCATTCCTATGTAATCAGAAATGACCACTTTATAACAGAAAAGATGAGAAAAGTGAGAAGAAAACACATTGCAGAAGAGTGGAAAATGAAAGCTACATAGGTAAGATGCTTTGAAAATCACATAGAGGGGCGCCTGGGTGGCTCAGTGGGTTAAGGCCTCTGCCTTCAGCTCAGGTCATGATATCAGGTTCCTGGTATCGAGCCCCGCATCGGGCTCTCTGCTCAGTGGGAAGCCTGTTTCCTCCTCTCCCTCTCTGCCTGCCTCTCTGCCTACTTGTGATCTCTGTCTGTCAAATAAATAAATAAAATCTTTAAAAAAAAAAAAAAAAGAAAAAAGAAAATCACATAGAGACCTGAGAAGCCGGGTGGTAACTGCACGTTCCTGGCAATAGTGACCTGAAAGCTGCGTGTTGGAAAATTCATGTGAGAGCAGCAATATTAGCATGGAATGGATGAGTGAGAAACGGAGGAAATGGGGGAGCACAATGCTGTCAGAGTTCTCCAGATGTAGGGGAGGACCTGGACTAGAATGTTCTGAATAAGGAAATTCCAATATGTATTAGATTTAGGAAGAGGATTTTAGAAATGAAAAAGAAGACTAAATGAGATTTTTTTCGGTGAGTTTTTAGGCTAGTACACCACTGGAAAAAAGGTGGATTGTTAAAGCAGATTTTAAAATCAAGCTGTTATTCCATTTTTTTAAAGATGTTATTTATTTGACACAGAGAGAGAACACAAGCAGGGGGAACAGCAGGCAGAGAGAGAAACAGACTCCCCACCGATCAAGGAGCCCAATGTGGGGCTGGATCCCAGGACCCTGGGATCATGACCTGAGCCGAAGGCAGATGCCCAATGGACTGAGCCACCCAAGTGCCCCCAAGCTGTATTCCGTCTTTTTTTTTTCCCCAAAGAATACAATTTATCACTAAAACAATTTTATTCAGAGCTGCTTCATGGAACTAGCCATTCTGTGAGGGATTCCAGTTTTTTAACATCCACAACTATTTTCTGAAGGCCTGGAAAGGCTGGACCCAGGGAGGTCTTCACCCGTTTATATGTCTGACACTTTTTATCTACTTAGAAATAGTCTATAGAAAACATACATTTTTTTTTTTTTTTTGCCAGTTTGCTCTCTGACACCCAGCAAGCCAAATCATAGACTTTAAGTTATAAAGAAACTTCAAAGGCCTTTTGCTCAATCTGCCTCCCATCTACACCTTGCCAAGGAGCCAGTCAAGTCTTTCATCCCTGGCCTCTACCCTTCTGGTGATGGAAAACTTGCTGCTTCACAGGGAACTCATTCCATTTCTTAACTCTTCTGTTGAGCAGTGTCCCTTGCACTAAGCTTAAACCTGTGTGCCTGTAACTCACCCATTTGCTCTGTGTCTTCCTAGGACATTCAGTCGATCTAATCCCTCCCAGTTAACAGCTCCTCAAATATTTGAAGACAACGTCATGACACCATCAACTACTTTCTAACAAATGCATCACATAAGAATCATTAGCCTGGGGGTCTGGGTGGTTCAGTCGGTTAAGTGTCTGCCTCTGGCTCAGGTCATGATGGAGTCCCGCACCGGGCTCCCCGCTTGGCGGGGTGTCTGCTTTTCCCTCTGCCTGCTGTTCCCCCAGCTTGCGCTCTCTCAACTCACTCGCTTGTTCTCTCTCTGATAAATAAATGAATAAAAGTTTTTAAAAAATCGTTAGCTTGATTACCCTAATAATAACAGCACAGTGCATATCGAGCCTTGTATCCTACTGGGTCACCAAGTTCTCTGAAGGAGCTGTTCAATACGAAGAGCCTCACAGAGCTTCTGGCATATAGTAAACTCTCCAAATATGACCGTAAATGACTCAGTGAATGAGTATATCCATCTGCAAATAGTATTTTCAAACATATTCTTTCTCAACTGTTTTATCATCTACCAGCAACCAAACAAGTTTATTAAATTCTCTCTTCCTCAAAAATCAAATAAATGTCATATGAAGAAAATATAAACCCAGAAATAATCTGGCAGGTATTCAGGTAAATGGAACATCTTAACAAGTAAAAACCACAATGGGGGAGATAATTTTTATCGTATATCCTTTTGAAAGATCTGAGTTTTTAACATATATACCTATTCCTTTTTTTTTCCGATTAAAACATGGTTAATTTAGCAAAATAAAAATAATAAAATTATCTCCATTTTAGGTCACCTAGTGGAATACTATGGTATAGTGGGAATTGTGCCTTCTGTAATAAAAAGATCTGTCTTACCACCCAAGTATAGAATCACCAAATAAATGACTAGAAATAACATCAGATTTAATCTAGTCCAGAGGCATTCAACAACTTTGAGAACAACTGTAGTAAGAAATAAATTTCATATTGCAGCATGATATACACATGCAAGTATATAACTAATACAAAAGTTTCCCAATTATGTGTCGTACTTACCATTACTACTCGGGATGTACTCTGATATTTTTTAAAAGCTGTCACAACCCATTAAACTGATATCATGTCCTGCTAATAAGTCATACCCACGGTCTGAAAAACACGGACCTAGTCCAACACCCATTTAATGAAGAAGAAGGTACAATTCAGCTTGGATAAGTGCCGTGCCCAGAATCGCACTGTTCATTCATACAGCGTTAAATGAAAATGAGAGATGAAATGTAGCTCCTGACTTCATGGAAGCTGCAAAGAGTTGGGCAGACAGACAAGGCAACCAACTGTGCAGTAAGATCCTTGTTTAGGAAGGTTATGAACAAGGACCTGGGGAGGGGCCTCTAAATCAGACAGGAAAAGCTGAGGAAGACTAGCAAGGTGATGGTTATACTGGGCTAACCCCGGTTCTCAGTGCTCTCCCCCATGGTGCCTCAGCTTACCTAAGGCAATCCTTTAACAAACATCCATCTCAAACTAAATAACTCACGAATACTCCTAATTCCCTCAGCAGTTAAGATTTCATCTGTTTTCTTCCTGTCTCCCTACAATATAGTAGACACTCACACTCACACCTAAACTAAGCAAGACTTCCTCTTTCCCATTCCTGCCCTTGTTCTCATAATCCTTCTACCATTTCCCTTCACCAACAACTGAGGGGAAAAAATCCCTGAGGAAACTATAATATTCATCATAGATAAATCAAATGAAGTATCCCCCCTCCATAGTTTCAGATGTTTTTTGTTAGGATTAAGTAAAGAGATCTTGTAAAGTTTCTTAAATTGTATTGAATATTCAGAAAACTTTCAGTCTAGATAAAAGACTTAGACCAGTAGCCATTAAATGGGTTCTAGTACCAATTCCCATGTGAGGAGGGGCGGTTCCCAAACCAACAAACCAACAAGCAATGCTCTGGACACTAGCTAGGTGTCATACAGTTCAACTCAATTCTGATGCCATACCCAGAGGTAGTATCAGATTCCAAAGGTTGAGGGCTCAGTCTCACAAGGTTGTACCCTGACACCTCAAATGTCAGTCTGAATCTCCTTGGGCTCAATTCATTTGCTAGAGTGGCCCATAGGACTTAGAGAAACATTTAACTTACTAAATTACCAGTGTATCATAAAAAGATATAACTCATGAACAACCAGATGGAAGACATGCATAGAGCAAGGTATGGGGAAAGGGCGAGGTGCTTCCATGCCCTCTCCAGGGCATGGAAACTCCCTAAATGTTCATGTGCTCATCAACTCAGGAGCTCTCCGAACCCAGTCCTTTGGGGTTTTATGGAGGCCTCATTGCATAGCCATGACTGATTAAATCATTGGCTATTGGCAACTGATGCAACCTCAACCCAGTCTCTTCTCCCAGGAAATTGGGGGAGAGGACGAAAAATTCCAACCCTGGAATCACAGGGTTAGCTCCACTGACAAGCCACCCCCATCCTTAGGTGGTTTCCAAGTCGCCTCATTAACATAACAAAAAGACACCTTTCTCATTCTCAACACAGGAAATTCCAAGGGTTTTGCGAGCTGTAAGACAGGAACCATGGATGAAGGCCAAAAAATTTGAGAAATATATTTTGGTCATATGAAATAAAATCTTAAAAAAGGATGGAGGTGCCTGGGTTGCTCAGTTGGTTGAGCATCTGACTCTTGATTTTGGCTCAGGTCACGATCTCAGGGTTCTGAGATGAATGAAACCCCACACTGGGCTCCACACTCAGCACAAAGTCTACTTGTCCCTCTCCCTCTGCTCCTTCCTCATCCCTGCCCTACTCAAATAAATAAATAAATAAAAATCTTAAAATAAAAAAAGAAACATATTTTGGTCATATGAATGATCAAATATATATTTTTCTTATAAATCATGATATCACCACCATCATTCACTGAATGCATATTATGGGTCATACACTATACATTATCAGACTTAGAACTCACATGCACATAAAAAAATCAAGTCTGTATTCCTATGCCTATACTGCAGATGTGGAAATTAAGTCCCAAGGAGGTTCAGGGCCTTGCTGAGGAACATGCTACTAACAAAAGTCAGAGGTGGGACTGAAACCTTCAGTGATCAAAGCCTACACTCTATATCCAGGATATGATGAGTCCTTTCAAATATTGGCTTTTTGAGATTGAAGAAAAGAAATACCATAAATAAGATTAGTCACCCATCAAATTACTAATTAAATGGATTTGTCTTTTCCATTCCAAGCCACTGAAACAAGACAATGAGGTCCTACCCACTTCTAATAGGTATGTATGTGTTACTCTTGGGTATATCATGACCTTGAAGCAGTGGGAAATGAAAACGAGACACTGTCATGAAAGAGCGTTGAGGCACCCAGTTTAAATTCTAGAAATAGAGGACTTTCAGCAGGAATGTCAGAGAAAAACAAGATCTAAATCTGTCCTGTATCATTCATTTAATTCATGGATTAAATACATCCTCCTTTTCCTCAACAACTATCTTGCCTTTCTAATCAATTAACATTACGGATATAACACAATATTAAAGCTGATTGAAATTAATTATTAAAATAATTCCTATGATGTCAATGGGCCTCACTCTAAGAATACAAACAAAAAAGCGGGACGCCTGGGTGGTTCAGTTGGTTAAGCCGCTGCCTTCGGCTCAGGTCATGATCCCGGGGTCCTGGGATCGAGTCCCGCATCAGGCTCCTTGCTCGGCAGGGAGCCTGCTTCTCTCGCTGCCTGTGCCTGCTTCTCTGCATGCTTGTGTGTACTCTCTCTCTCTCTCTCTCTCTCTCTGGCAAATAAATAAAAAAAAAATCTTAAAAAAAAAAGAGAAGAATACAAACAAAAAAGTAAAATATGAAACAGGCAAAACTGAAGGGTAAGGATTTGCTACCCAACACTTATCTTTTATTTTACCAAAAAGTTCACCATTTCTTTTTTTTTTTTTAAGATTTTATTTATTTATCTGACAGACAGAGATCACAAGTAGGCAGAGAGGCAGGCAGAGAGAGAGAGGGGGAAGCAGGCTCCCCACTGAGCAGAGAGCCCGATGCAGGGCTCGATCCCAGGACCCTGGGATCATGACCCGAGCCAAAGGCAGAAGCTTTAACCCACTGAGCCACCCAGGCGCCCCAAGTTCACCATTTCTTAAAATAGCAACCTTTCCAGATTTATATTATTTACTTATCCTCAACTTTTCAGAAGCTTTCCTTGGTTTAAGCAAGGTCTATCAGTGACCATCCCGGGCACAACTTTCTAGATACACCCACCTGGTGGGAAAAAATTAATCATGGGTGAAAACATTCACTACTTTATTTAGTCTCTCTCTGGGCCTGTTTCCTGAAAGTCACAAATACAGTAATGCATACTGTCTCAGCCAAATTACCTGGTCTAAGCCTAACCCTGACAAAAATCCTGCTCCTTGTTTCCTTCCTCTATTGTATGGGGGGGAGGAGGGGCAGGAGGACGAAACATCACTGCTGGTCCGCTATCAGGTCAAGTAATGGAGGGAAACATCGCGGAGGAAAGACTGGTCCAGTGGAAAGGAATGGGAAGAGGAGGAGGCGGCGTGAGGATAAGAGGGAGGCACTAAAACAGTAAGAGGAGGAAAAGAAGATGATGACCTGAATGGGGCTCCCAGCTCTGAACGCCAAGTTCCAAACTCAGCTCTGATTCTGTTTTCGACCTTGGGCAAATCTCTTAGTTTCTCTGTATCCTAATGTAGCTCTAGGAAGTTAGCAAAGAAATTAAGACCGAAGAAAGCTTCTCACAGAACCTAGTGAAATGCCCGTCCTTGCTACAGATAAAAAGCGAAGCTGAGCTACCTATGACAAAACAGAAACAAAAGCACCAACTTGGTATTAATAAACCCTCGAATTTGTCAGAATAGTCTTTACCTCAAGAAACGCAAATGAGTGTCAACTGCCTTCCTTTACCTCCCCCACTTCTGAACAGTCACAACAGATTCCACTCTCACGTTTGCCTTCAGAACATTTTCCCTGACATTTTGTCTTCAATTTATTTCACCACTTTAACTAACTGCCTTACTCTTTAAAAAACAAAAACAAACAAACGAACAAACAAAAACCCTCCCCTCCCTTTGGCCTTACCCCACTGGGGGTCCTTATAGAGCCGTTGGCCCAATCCATCCACTCTTGCTTCGCCTTCACTGCACCAGTCATATATTTAATCTCTCCAACCTTTTTTCCCTCCTGCTCTCGTCTCAGGCCGTCTCCAGTGCACAGCATCTCCCTGTGATAAAGCGACAGTCTAAACTCACTGCTTTAGCTGTGCAGTCAGACCCCGAGACACAGGTAACCACCTCCCCACTTGGACACCGATACTTTAGGACTTGCAGCCTTGAGTTGAAATGACACCAGCTGCCCAATGACACTGGAAACTCCCATATTGTCTACTTTCCTCTTATATCCCAATTCAATTTCAGAATTGTGGGTTTTCAAGGGTTTTTTTTTCTTTTTTGTAAAATTAAATTGATACAGTATAAATTGTTTTGTCCCAGTTTGCGTTATACCCAACTGCATTTATTTTACAAAACGACTTGAAGGTTGAGATCTCACACCTTATGTTGTCAGTTCTCTTTTTATACCTACGTCAGTTTCTGGGCATTCACACTTCCTGCTATGGCCTCACCCAGTGTAGTCAGGGCTCCAGAAACACGTGTTCATTGACTTGACTTGCTCGTATTTCTCAAGAGTACCAACAGGACTCATATCCAAGGCTAAATCTCAGCTTGGCCACTTACTAGCCATGTGACCGTCCACAAATGACTCGTCTCTAACCCTGAGTTTCTTCCTCTATCAACACGGGGATGTGAAAACGGACCAAGTAAAGAAAGCATGGAAAGTATACTAACGGTGTCTTTGCTAGTAACTCAGTAAGGCTAAACAAACACAGGCCTCCTTCTTCCTTCCACTTTATAAAAATGTGTTCAGTATTATATAATCCACTGGGATTTTTAAGTTAATGCTAAGGGGCACCTGAGTGGCTCAGTATTAAGCACCTGACTCTTGATTTCAGCTCAGGTCACAGTCTCAAGGTAGTGGTATTCTTTCTCTCCATTTGCCCCTCCCCACCAAAATGTTTTTAATTAATTAATTAATCAATTAACACTGAAAGTCTGAGAAATTACAAAGCAGACCTAGAGGCAGACAAAACTTTGGCCATACAAAAAGACTGGATTATTCTATATAGTACATTAGTTCAGGGCTCTCTTGACTTGGTTCTGGTGATAGAGAAAAAAAAAATCATCTATTTCTTTCAGCTGCTTGTAGTATCCTCAATATCAAATAAATTATAGTAATAAAAAAACATAATTTAATTCCATTTATTAGCCCTAACAAAAGATACTACTACCTAAGACAAACACCTAATATAATAAAGGTATGTTCCACTGGTAGATAACCCAATAGCCTAAACGCTAGCATAATAGCATAGCTAACTATTAAGTTTCCATTCCTCGAAAGTTCTGGATGACTGCCTATACAAATTCAATCTTAAAGAAGTTAATCAAGTTCATTTTTTGATATCTGTCAATCAAAAGTAAATTTCAAAACAGAGATATTCTATCCAGTCCAGTTTACCTAGTTGTATTGCTTCTCAGATACTATTAATAAAAAAGAATTAAGTTGACTGTGGCACTTAAAACCTACCAACTATAAAAAAAAAAAACAAAACCTACCAACTATAAATCTGTGATAACATTAAGTATATTATGTATGTTAATTCAGCAAAAATATCTTTGTAATTTCAGGTTTTAGCAATTCATTGTTGGATGAAAAAAGTTCATGTGTCTGATTTTTTCTTTAAAGAGACTCTTGGGAGGGGCGTCTGGGTGGCTCAGTGGGTTGGACCTCTGCCTTCTGCTGGGGTCATGATCTCAGGGTCCTGGGACAGAGCCCCGTGGCGGGCTCTCTGCTCACCGGGGAGCCTGCTGCCCCCTCTCTCTGCTTGCTGCTCCGCCTGCTTGTGATCTCTCTCTCTCTGTCAAATAAATAAATAAAACTTTAAAAATAATAATAATAATAAAATTAAAAATTTTTTAAAAGAATGGACTCTTGGGTACCACGAGCACAATTTTCAAAAATTATCACAACTTAATTGTTAGCACCCATTTACCTAATAACTTTAACACCTAGAACCCATTTGTTGAAAAATATTCACAAATTCAGATGCTTTGATATTTAAGAAAAATACTTTCCCTCAATACAATCTTATTTCTGAATTTAAAAGTTTTACTAATATGAATGCTTCTGTGCCTAATCTCATTTGCAATTAGAGAACTCTTCCCTCCTCAATTTTTAACTAATTTCCTGATATCAGTCAAAGAACTTAAGAATAGTGTCTATTGGGGCACCTGGGTGGCTCAGTGGGTTAAAGCCTCTGCCTTCGGCTCAGGTCATGATCCCACGGTCCTAGGATCAAGCCCCGAATTGGGCTCTCTGTTCAGCGGGGAGCCTGCTTCCTTTCCTCTCTCTGTTTGCTCTCTGCCTACTTGTGATTTCTGTCTGTCAAATAAATAAACAAAATCTTAGGAAAAAAAAAAAAAGAAATGTTCTCACTCAACATAGTCACTTTAAAAAGAGTCTTTTTAAATCATTAATCACAAAACCTATGCTACTTGTACAAAAATCAAAAGTCTATTTAACATTTAGACTAGAATAAAATGATGTGGAATTTTCTGCTTATATAATTAGCATTGAAAAACTAATTTTTTTAAAGACTATTTATTTATTTGACAGACAGAGATGACAAGTAGGCAGAGAGTCAGGCAGAGAGAGAGGAGGAAGCAGGCTCCCCACTGAGCAGAGAGTCCGATGTGGGGCTCCATCCCATGACCATGGGATCATGACCCCAGCCGAAGGCAGAGGCTTAACCCACTGAGCCACCCACGTACCCCGAAGAACTAATTTTTTTAATTTGATTTTTTTTCAGTGTTCCAAAATTGTTTATGCACCATATCCAGTGCTCCATGCAATATGTGCCCTCCATAATATCCACCACCAGGCTCACCCAACCTACCACCCCACTTCCCCCCAAAATCCACAGTTTGTTTCTCAGAATTCACAGTCTCTCATGTTTCGTCTCCCCCTCCGATTTCCCCCAACTCCCTTCTCCTTTCCATCTCCCAATGTCCTCCGTGTTATTCCTTACATTCCAGAAGTAAGTGAAACCATATGATGATTGACTCTCTCTGCTTTACTTATTTCACTCAGCATAATCTCCTCCAGTCCCGTCCATGTTGATACAAAAGTTGGGTATTCATCCTTTCTGATGGAGGCATAATACTCCATTGTATATATGGACCACATCTTCCTCATCCATTCACCCGCTGAAGGGCATCTTGGTTCTTTCCACAGTTTGGCAACTGTGGCCATTGCTGCTAGGAACATTGGGGTACAGATGGCCCTTCTTTTCCCTACACCTGTATCTTTGGGGTAAATATCCAGTAGTGCAATTGCAGGGTCATAGGGTAACTCTATTTTTAATTTCTTAAGGAATCGCCACAGTGTTTTCCAAAGTGGCTACACCAATCTGCATTCCCATGAATAGTGTATGAGGAAAACTAATGTTTTTAACAATTATATCATCATAAAGCATTTGCACATTAGCAACTAGTACAGTTTTCATTTAATACCTCCATAAGCAAGTTATATGTGCTCTAAACACATACTTAAATAAACAACCCAATTACATGCTACAGCTCCCTTCAAGAATGTCTAATATAGTAAAGAAAAGTATTTATCCTTTAACTAATATTGCTTCTGCCTAAGGGGTTGCCTCAAATCTTCCGTGAAATGAGGCAAGGTAGACATAAATAAATATGAATAATAGTATTAATGTGGCAGCTTCTTGTTCACTGAGGTGGTGACTGATCAAACAAAGAAGCTAAAAGTATTTATCAGAGGTTCGGTAAATCTAAGTATGGTGGGAGCAACATGGTACAAGTGTTTTAGGGTACAGGTATGGAACCTAGACACCCCATGCTTGGATCTATTCCACTGGTTCCACTGGTCTTATCTCAAATTAGATCAGCCATGAGCAAGTTACTCAAACTCTCTAAATCTCGAATTTCTTCTTCCATCATAAGAGTACCTTCCTTTGTGAGGCTTTAAGAGTATTAAATGAGATTACCCACGTATAAGCCCTTAGAATAGTATCAGATGCATAGCAAGCTCTCAATAAATGTTAACCACTATCATCATCCTCTCACTGCACCGTTTAAAAAAAAATTGGATATGAAAGTAGTTGAGTAAATTCAGTTCTTCCACACACAAACCAGACAAATGGGCAGACCCCCAGTCCAGATGATGAACCCCTCTATTCACACCATGGGTCTCAGTTTCTACTCATTCGACCTTACACTGCCTCTCACTGCCAGTCTATACCTCATCTGAACAACCAAAAGAACAATCTGGTTCTTCACACTATATTACATTAATATGTAAATTCATCACTTCAGAAAGAAAATCACAAACAAGCAGTTCATTCATGACTCATTTTATACATAACAATCTCAAACTTGTCACCCCAAAACTGGATTTTACAGCTACAGTTAAATGAAGTAAACACATTCACAACCATTCATTCAGTGGTATCAGGGGGAAAAAAAATCAATATAAACTATCTGAGAGAAGAAAATAGTCCATTAAATATGGATTGTTAAATATTGAGGAAAATGCATCATTATTTTGAAGAGAACAAGCTTAAATGAGAGCAAACACAAGCAATGACCCCTTGTTTTATGACTACATTCAGTAACTGCACAGAAGTCAGAGTCTTAAAATGAAAAAATAGCTACATGTAAAAGAAGAAAGTTTCATCCTTAAAGGAAAGGGCCTTATCTTTACCGCAAAATTTCTGGATAACAAAAAGATAAAAGGTTACAGTGGAATATGAGTAGTTTTTTTTTTCTGCCTAGGACCAATCTCCTTTCAAAATTGAGAACTCTTTTTTCCCTAAGGTTGGTCTATAATTAGAAATTAGATTCCTCAATAATTCAATGACTGAAACCTTTATTAAAGTCAAATGACCTTTTTAATTAATTTTTTTCCTAATATATAAGCTCTGCTAGGCAAGTGTCATCTCTACAGATAATAAAGCCTTTATATATTTATTAAATGAGAATTTCTCTCTATGTGAATTTCCCTCTATGTTCATCCTTTGATTTGATATTTTAACACTAATTAATTATTGGTAAAACTTTTTAATAAAGTATAACAAAGAACTAATGTGTTTTGCTAAATGCTCTGATTTGTATAATGCTTATAATATCTGTATTTTTCATTTTATCATGAAAAATATTTAAGCTAAAATAATTTACTCTTCCATTCTCTTTTCCTGAAATTCTCATTTTAAAAGACTATAGCTAGTGAGGGGAAATGTATACAATTTTATTATAGTATTAAGAAGTGTGTCAGGACAGAATTAAGATACATGCCTAAAACTGACATTAGGTTCAAAAGCTCTTGACATAAACAATGTATTTATAATACAGGCCCACCCACGTAAATATATTAAGGATGCATAAAAATATGGTAATCGCATTTGAATTACTCACTATTTTAATCTTTAAGTATTTGTTTTAAAAACAAAAGTAGTTAAATGACTATTAAGGTACCATGCTAAATGTCCTGGAGTTTGAAAATTCAAAAATCCATTGTCCTCAAACCTCACTTTCCCTAAGGATGCCACTTTAAACTTAGTGAATTTCATTGCCAATAAATCCAAAAACACAAAACCCTTAATTAAGTATATGACTCCCTATGTATATGTTTGAAATCCCATTCACCCATCACTCCACCATTAGTCTAAGATGACGTATGCAGAATGTTTTACCATCACTTTTCTCATCACTCAAAATGGTAAAACCAAAGTGAAGGATTAAGAGACTTACGCAGAGAGAGCAGCCAATGGTCAGCAATTTTACTTTTTCATTAGGATTCTAAGCTTTCTAGCTCATACAAGGAGAAAAAGAAGAGTATCATCGGGCAGACAGAGCATCAGCTGAGAGGGGGAAACATGCACTTTACAGACACTGGGAGATGTGGGAATATCGGAATTTTGCACACCACCAAACACTAACAAAAAGAGAGAAAAAGGAACAGGAACGTTCTGGATGTAAAACCACTTAACCAGCCAAAGAAGAAGAGTAAAGCACAGTCGTGGGCCGTCGCCACTCCGGCCCACGGTCTCGGTGCTGCCCCTTCCACCTGGTTTGCTTCGGGAGGCAGATTTCAGCTCTCGTAACGCTTCCAAACGGGTTTTTCTTGGCAAATGTCTGCACTCCTCGGGCGAGGCCGTTAAGGTAACTTAATCCCTCGCGAGAAATGCTGATTCCCAATTCAAAAATCAATCCTTTAGCTTTTTCTGGGTCGAGGGTCGCGACGAAAGCCGCAACGGTCGCTCGGATTCAGCATTTGGTCTCGAAGACCCGCCGGACGGAGCAGCGCGCAGGGACCACAGACGCTGGGGGAGGGGCGCGGGGAGCGCGCGGGGGGACGCGGGTCCGCTCCGAGACGATGCGGGAATGACATGGCATCTGGGCAGCGCGAGTGCTCGCTCGTCCCCTCGGTCCGCGGCCAGAAGCCCGGGAGGGAGTAGGTGCCGCCGCGGACACCGCGGCTATTCTGCGACTCTCGGGGAGAACGTGGGGCAGCGCGGCCGGGGAAGCCTCCGCACAACAAACGGCTTCTTTCTCCGCGCACCCCGCCTCCCCGGCCAGCGGCAGGGACGACTGTCTTCGCACAGCGGCCGGCTGAGCGGGGCCGAGAGCGGGGCTGAGGGCGACGAAGACAGCAGCTCCCCGGGGGCGGGGGGTCGAGCCCCAGAGGCTGGCGGAGAGCCGCGGGGAGGCTGACAGGAAAGGAGGGGTGCGGCGCCGGGAGAACGGGAGAGACGGGGACCGGGGCGCTCCCGGGCGCGCGACGCATCCCGGCTGCCCGAGGCGGGCGCGCCGGGCGGGGGAAGCGGCTCCCGGGCGGACCCCTCCCCTGGCTCCCCGACCGGAGGACGCGGAGGAAATGGCTTTGTATCGCAGGATGAAAGACAGACAGGAGGGCCAGCCGCCGCGGGGGGGACGGAGGATGCCCGGAGCCGGGACGACCCCGCCCGCCCCGCGGACGCCGCCGCTCGGCCCTCGTTCCGCCTGCGCCGCGGCTCGGCTCTCAGGCTCCCGCCGCCCCGGCGCGCTCCGGCGGCCCCGAGCGGGGTCGCCAGCCCCGCCCCCCGCGCCCCGCGCGCTCACCTGCCCACGAAGTTCTCGAGCACCGAGCTCTTGCCCGCGCTCTGGCCGCCCACCACGGCGATCTGCGGCAGCTCCAGCAGGCAGCTCTGCCCCAGCGCCGAGAAGGCGTCCTGCAGCCGGTTCACCAGCGGGATCAGCTCCTCCATCTCCCGGTTCCCCATCCTGCCAGCGCCGCCGGCCGCCCGCCGGTCCCCGCTCTCCTCTGCGACCTGGCGGGGGAGCTGGGGCCGCGCCGCGCGAGCCGCCCCTGCCGCGCCGGGTGCTGCCAGCCGGTTGCAGCGCCGACGTCGGACCCCGCCGCGCGCCCGCCGCTGGGCTCTGACAGCTCACGGCCCGCAGCGCGCCTGCGCGGGCGGGAGGGGCGTGGCCTGGCGGCTCGGCCGCCCCATCCGCGCCCCGCCCGGCGGCGATTCGGCGGGAGGCTTCGGGCAGGACCCCGCGGCCGCGCGCGCACGCACTGCCTCCCAGCTGTGGCCAGATGCACGACCTGCGTCTCTGGACCCCGAGCTCGGAGGCGCGGGTACGGCACTCGGTCGGGGGATCGGCATCGGCTACGAAGCCCTGCGGGTAACCGCTCAGCCCCGTCAGCAGCGGTAGCGCCAGCACCTCTGTCGCCGCCAGAGTCACTTCCCAAGAGCAAGTCCCGTGTGCGCACGCCCCACTTCAGAGCCCCGCTCCCCTCAGAGCGGCCGGCCTGCGGAGTCCGAGTCCTCGCCTCCGACGTCCACTTCGGGACCTCCGCGGTCGGACCCTGCCGGATCGCTCGACCTCACCGACCCCACCTCCCAGCCCGACGAAGCAGAAACGTCAGCCCGTCGTGCCCGCCCCGCAGCGCTCCCTCTCTGCGGACCCCCGCGACTCCTCCGGCCTTTCTCCCGCCCCTCCGTCCCGGGGGCTACCGGAGAGCGAGCGCTCTGCACACGTTCGGTCAAACCGAGCGCGCCGACACGGGCCTGCGCGGCGGGTCTGCGCCGCCGACGGAGACACAAAGACAAGCGGCTGTGCTCGCTCGGCCTCCGGAGACGGCTCCTCTTCACGAGTAAACACACGTGCTCTCCGGGACCGAATTCGTGGGCCTTTTCCTGTCTCGCACCTCAGACTCTACCTGAGGATTCTGCCTTGGCTTTCATTCCGCGTACTGCCCGGCGACCGCAGGAATCGAAACGCTGGCCCACCTCCCTCCCTTTTACCACAGACTGAACTCCCGCTGGTCCTGGACCTCACTACCCGAATGTCCCACAAGGACCTCTGACGTAACTGACTCAAAACTGAACTCATCTTTTCTAATCTCAGCACTTAATGCTATAAATTTCCCTTTAGCCCTAAAAAGACTTGTGTAAAAAATGCCCAAATGACCAAAACACTAAGAAGAACCTAAATGTCCATCAAAAGGTGAACGAATGACCAAGTAGGACCTAGTAGGTCATACTTCTAAGCAACAAAAAGGAGTGAGCGTCTGATAGAGCAATAACGTAGTTTCAACTTCAGAGAATTATGTTGAATGAAAGACCCCAAGGAGGACATATTGTATGCTTCCATTTATACGAAGTTGTGCAATAGGCAAAATTATCTATGTTGATAGAAATCAGACCACTGGTCGCCTTTGAGGTGTAGGGATTGACTGCGAGATGCACCAGAGATCTTTGCAAAGTGAGGGAAATGTTCTTGATTTGGATATGAGTAGACATTGGTGGACTCATCAACTTAAACATTTAAGATCTCTGCATTTCACTGTAAATTGTATCTCAACTTTTTTAAAAAGCAAAAGAGAAAGACAAAGCTGACTGCATCACCTCCTCCCCTGAAGAGCATCCCTCATAGGCGATCTGCGCAACATGCCTTCTCCAGGAATCCCCCCTCCATCCACCACATGGTTGTAGCCCAAGTAGTCATGAAGATAGACGGGCATGAAGAGCAACTAACTGTGTCCTCCGGGTGCTTCCTACCTCAGCAAGAGGCCTGCCCAGTCCCAACCCAGACTCTGGACTTCATGCTACCCCTTTGCACTCTCTCTCAACCTCATTCCCCATATCAAGTTGGATCCCAAATTATGCCCATTCTACCTCCCTAGAGCCCACCTCATCCCCTTCATCTTTGCTACCGGTGCCTCATTTATAACTATCATTTGTCAACTATCTTCTTAGTATTTCCCATATATATATGTGCCCTGAATAGATTGTCATTACTGCATTTGGCACATTGCATTGAATCTCTGATTTACATGTCTCTTTCTTCCACTAACGTGATAGTGGAATAGGCAGATAGGCAGAATAATGTCCCCCTACCAAGGATGTGCACGTTTAAATATCCAGAAACTGTGAATATGTTACCTGTTGTGGCAAATGGAACTTTGCAGATGTGATTAAACTAAGGACCTTGTGATGGGGAGAATATGCTGGACTATCCCGATGGGTCCAGACTAATCACATGGATCCTAAAGAAGAGAGAGCCTTACCTGGCTGTTTCAGAGGGAGATGTGACTATGGAAGAATGGTCACAGAGACACAACTTTGCTGCCTTTAAGATGGAAGGGGGGCGGGGCAGAAGCCAAGAGATGTTGACCACCTCTAGAAGCTGGAAAAGTCAGGGAAACAGATTCTCCCTAGAGCCTCTAAAAGGAACACAGCTCTGTTGACACCTTGATTTTAGCTCAGTGAGATCTGTGTCAAACTTCTAACCTACAGAGCTGTAAGATAATAAATTTGTGTTGTTTTAAGCCACTAAGTTTGTGCTAATCCATTACAACAGCCACAGAAAGCCAGTACAACTAATGATACATTCCTTGAGGGCAAGATCCATCTTTCTGATTCTCAGTGCCTAGCACCTAAGAACACCATAGTCAACGGGGGATAGACAGAAACAAATTATCACAGCACAAGGTAGCACGTGTTCCGTCCCAACAGTGATATGGACTGACCTGTGTCTCCTCAAAATTCATATGCTGAAGTCCTCGGTGTGGCTGTATTTAGAGTAAGGTTAAATGAGGTCATAAGGCTGGAGCACTGATCTAGCAGGACTAAGGTCCTTACAAAGCTTGGTCTATCTCTGCCATGCAGGGACACAGTGAGAAGCAGGCCATCTGCAAACCAGGAACAGAGTCCTTACCGGGAACCAAATCAGTCAGCACCTTAATGTCAGACTTCCCAGCCTCCCAAATTCTGAGGAAATAAGCTTCTGTTGTTTAAGCCACCCCGTCTACATGTCATTACGGCACTCTGAGCAGACTCAGACATCACATTCATTTAAAGGGAAAAGGGGAAAACAAGATGGGAATCAGGGAACTACAATTCCATCTGGGGAGGTCTTGAGATGTCCGGCACTCTGCTCTGTGCTGTGAGGAACACAAAAAACTCAGAAGCCCTTGCCCTGAGTATCTCACATTCTAATGTAAAAGACAATGTTACGGGGCGCCTGGGTGGCTCAGCGGGTTAAAGCCTCTGCCTTCGGCTCGGGTCATGATCCCAGGGTCCTGGGATCGAGCCCCGCATCGGGCTCTCTGCTCCGCAGGGAGTCTGCTTCCTCCTCTCTCTCTGCCTGCCTCTCTGCCTACTTGTGATTTCTGTCTGTCAAATAAATAAATAAAATCTTAAAAAAAAAAAGACAATGTTACCATGCATTAGACAGAGAATGTATAATCATTACGGAAATTTGTATTCCATGTGCACTGAAGCCAAGCATGTCATCTCTACTCTCTAGAACTTCCTTCAAATCAGTCCCACCCACCCACTTCAAGAAACCAACCTGAACTACTTTTGTTCATTGGTTTCCCTCTTTACTTCCCATTTCCAGAGTCAGTTCTGCAATAACATGGAACCAGGCGAAATTTAATACTCACACTTAACATGCTTTTTGCATAAATTAATCTAAATAAAACAAATAGCCAAGAAAAGGAAAACTCCGAGGGGAAAATCTTAGGGGGAATTTTTGACACAAAGACAACCTACACCTTTGAGGGTGGGTGTGAAGCAGCAAAGGGGAGCCGGTCAGCCGCCCCTGCTTCCAGACTGCATGACGTGATCACCTCAGCCCTGCTCCAGCACCACGTGACGAATGCAAACGCCTGCTCTCTATCGCAGTTGTTTCCTCACCTCGGGAGAGAAGATTCTTAAAGGTTAATAGCCATTTTCGGGTGTGGCTCTCTATCTAAGAAGTTAACTTTTTATGAACCCATCCGAACTGTTATTGAAATGAGTATTTTCCTTCAGGGTCATTTTGAGAAGCAACAAGCCTATTGCAGTAATGCTGCATTTCATACAGTATCATGGAACACCTCCTTTGAAATTAATAAGCCTTATCGAAAAACTCAGATTCAGTTTTCCACAGTCTCACATCATTTCAGATGAACGGAATGTTATCTATGTTGATTTCCTGCCACATTCATAGGACTTAGTACCAAATAACTTTTGGTTAATTCTAAGAATTAAATGTATATGTTTAAATATCCATATCTTAAATAGACATATATTTTTAAAATATGCTACAGGCTGGAAGCAAACTCTAAGGAGTTAGAAAGTCTTGAGGAGGGAAAACATCTCTGGAAAAATATTTAACCTGTCGAAAAAGAGCACACACTTGAATATATGATTTAGGAATTCACGGTTTAAAAAAAAAAGTCACATTTCTGCAGACCCACATCTCATATATCTCCCACAGTGCCTAGCTCAGTAATCAATAAATATTTATGAAGCATCTGAACCCAAACTTTAAACATTTGTCATGTCAATCTTTGTGAGTGCTGCTGGGTAAATTATAGTATTACTCTGTGTACAATTTAGGACCTATTCAAGCCCTACAGTTCTTTCTCCAAAGGTTATTACTTGGACGGATTTTAGATCTTACTGCCGATCAGTTTATCTGCAGGCATCTTTTGAGTTTCTGTGAAAGCCAGTGAACGTCCAGTATAGACACACAGACTTCCAATACCATAGCCATGCTCGTTGGCACTTACGTCTCTCGGGGCTTCTCTCCTTCAGCCAAGAGCAGGGGTCAGAAAGCAAAGACTCCTTGGGTGCCTGGGTGGCTCAGTTGGGTAAGTGTTTGCCTCTGGCTCAGGTCATGATCCTGGAGTCCTTGGATCAAGTCCCACATTGGGCTCCCAGCTATGCAGGGAGAAGAAGACTCCCTCTGATCTTCTCCCCTCTCATTCTCTCTCTCTCAAATAAATAAGTAAAATATTTAAAAAAGAAAGAAAGAAAGAAAGAAAGAAAGAAAGAAAGAAAGAAAGAAAGAAAGAAAGAAAGAAAATAAAGACTCCCAATTTTATTGCTCATATTTTTCCTTACCTGTCATCAGGGAGCAAAATAACGCTGGAAGAACCACTCGGGTCTCCTACCCTTACTACTTCTGTCAGTCTGAGGTCTGACAGATGGAATCTCACCAGTAGTCCCATGGAAGCATGGCTGTACCGACACACCTACAGGGCAGATAATACTGATCCGTAAGCTTAAGGTATTAAAACAGAAGGGATAGGAAGCACTCTCTACAGCACTCAAGTCTGATTTAGTAGCCAGTTTGTGTCTCCTTCTATCAAGCAGGTATAGTTGGGTTCTGCTGTAAGCGAAAGCCACATGTACCAAAGTCGAACAGAAGTCACAGAGGACTCCTTTTAAAAGGAGGGCCCCCCAGTGCTTTTTAATTCTCCTTGGTTAAATTATGACTCTTATACAGATAGAGATAAACAGGGATAATCATATATTAATTGCATATTATATATAAAATTATATCCTCATTAATGATATAATAACATTTTTTGTATATAGCCAAGCTATAATGGCCATTTAAAATATGCTTATGAAGATTTTTCACTGACACAGAGCAATGCTATGAATAAAATATTAAATGAAAAATGCAGGATATAAAATTTTTTATATAGTATTATCGTACCTGCATGATGGACTGTCTAGGGGAAAGAGCTAGAAAGAAAAGTACCCAAAAATTTAATGTTAGCTTCATGAGAAAGTATGGAAAATTTTTATTGTCCTCTTCCATTTTTTTCTCAAATTTTCTACAATTCATATGTATTACTCTTACAATTTAAAACTGAATAAAAATGCCATTTGACTGAACCATATAATTGGTTTCCATAGCCACCAGCTTGTCAACAACGAAAGTGTTGTGTACTATATGGTGAAAATAACATGGCAAATAGAAGGGGGAGAGTCCACGAGTTCCTTGACCCCCAAGCCTTTGCCATCCAACTGGCAGCTAATAACTGGCAAGTGATCACTAAGACTTTAAACATTTCTTTCTGACTCAGACAGCAGAAATGTTACAAGCCCAGGCCCCTACAGTCACCGGGATTATCATCAGCCAAGTACACCAACCTGTAGATTAACCAAAACTACAGCAAAGTAGGTACGGAGCTGCATTTTGTTTGCTTAAAGCAATGCCATAATCTCTGGCATCAATAAGCCAGACGTCAAAGATTGCATCCCATATGAACACGTTTCTACGACACTCTAGAGAAAGCAGAACTAATCTGTGATGACAGAAAGCAGTGTGGGGCTGAGGGTGGGGACAGGGCATTCACAGCAATGGGGCATGTGGAGTCCCCATCTTGACTCTGCTGGGATTGTGTGGTTGTGTATGTTTGCCAAAACTCACTGAACTGTAAATGTAAAGTGGTGCATTTTGTTTTATGTCGATTATACTGCAATAAAAATAATCTGTGACGTTTATGACACACATCTGTATGATGTGGGACGGTAACACAGAGTGTGATAGGCTCGGTCTGGGGATATCCTTAGTAAGGGACAGCCATAATCATGCTGTGTTTTAAGAGGACAAAATATACAAACTCTCCAAGAAGCTTGCAATGATGACTCCAAAATTTTGCCAATAGAGACTTACTGTGTTGGGATCCCTCAGTTTTATACTGACAGGAAAACGTCACTTAGAGCAGGGAAAGAAACACTTTATCATTAAAAACTATCTCTTAGGGGGCACCTGGGTGGCTCAGTAGGTTGGCCTCTGCCTTCAGCACCTCCTTTCAGCTGGTCCCGGGGTCCTGGGATCGAGGCCCATGTCAAGCCCCATGTCATGTCCGGCTCCCAGCTCAGCGGGGAGCCTGCTTCTCCCTCACCTCCCCACTCCTGCTCTCTGTCACTATTTCTGCCTTTCTCTCTCTCTCTCTCAAATAAATAAATGAAATCTAAAAAAAAAAAAAAAAAAAAAAGCCAACTATCTCTTAGAGAAAATTATATCCCAGCAATGTCAGCTCATGAAGGGGGTGTGGGACAAGAGTGGAAGGAGTCCCCTAATCACTCCAGAGTGAGAGTGTCCTAGGACAAATTTCCCCATTTCACGTGGTCTCCTCTCTTTCATTTTATAGGAGAAGCATAAACGTTGGAGAAGTTCATCCCCTGTGCATACCTGTGAGGCCCAGTTGAACTCCAGTTCCCTCCCTCTTGGAGGTGATGAACAACATGAACAACAATGAACAACACTGACAGCTTTTAACTATATTTTTTAAACCATATATATATATATTTTTTTTTTAAAGATTTTATTTATTTGACAGACAGAGATCACAAGTAGGCAGAGAAACAGGCAGAGAGAGAGGGAGAAGCAGGCTCCCTACCCCCCCGAGCAGAGAGCCCGATGTGGGGGCCTGATCCCAGGACCCTGAGATCATGACCTGAGCTGAAGGCAGCGGCCCAATCCACTGAGCCACCCAGGCGCCCCTCACTGACAGCTTTTGATACTGCTTTACACCCACAGAGTATTTTCATGTCACAGCTTCCTTTAAAGTAGCAGCTAACAGAAAGCAATAGAATTCCCCTTTCACAATTAAGAAAACTGAGACAAATCAAAGAGGTTAGGTGACTTGACCAGTGTCACATGGGCAAAACTACTAGAGATGCTCCCTGATCTGCTTCAGTGTGCCATACTTGGATTATCCCTATAAGATAACCTGAAAACTTGTGATACCTAGTACCTATATTGGCCAAACCTAGAAGGAGACTGAAAAATACACAGTAAATTACTGTCTTTTATCTTTACGTAAATCATTTCAGTTGTCGTGACCTAGAGTCAGCAGATTGGGGTTCAAGTTCCTACTGGCTGTGTGATTCACTTTCCTAGCCCTTAATTTCATCTGTAAAATGGGACTATTAATGTCTATTCTTCCTAATTCATAGAACTATTGTGAAATCAAATAAATAAGGAACATTAAAATATTCCATAAACTGCAGGGCAACAAATGACTATTAAATGTTTTATTTATAATTATCCAAATCTAACCAGGAATTGTAAATATAATTTATTAATTACCAAAGGGTTTTCTTGATTAACTATAATTTTTATATGATTTGTGTGATAAATATGTGAAAAAATACCTTCAAGTATCCTACTATTCATGTATCTCATCAATTTTAGGATTCCTTCATCTGGGAAATTAGAATTGGGGAAGAGTTCACTCTTAGGCAGAACCCAGAAATAACTGGACAGAAAGTGTAGTTGAAAGTAACAGTTCACTAGGAATCAAGCATGACAAAGTCATAGAAAGCAAGATACATTTTTCACAAATAAGCACAAGCAAGAACATCCAGAAAGCAATGAATAAAGAAGAGGCCAAAATGGGTTGAGATTGACTTCGACAGAGAAATTACAATTAAGCTTAATTTCTTTACAACTTGTGTTTTCTCTGTGTGCAGTCTGAAAAGAATTTAGAATAGAATCAAGGTAGCCGATGACACAAGTATCGTTTCCAGATTCTCCAGGAAAATGACGCAAAGGCAGGCAAGGGTCTCCAAGAATGCCCACTCCCTGCAGGGTCCTCTTCAGACTTTCCTCAGTGACTGTCCCAGCAGAACTCTCAACTCATACCCTGCTCCCCTGCCCCTGGCCAGCATCCTCATTTGCCTTGAAAACTATCTGTCGATCAAAGAGTGAGTCCTTTATCAAGACCACCAAAAACCACTCATTGTGAAAAGTCGGTACCCCTGGGTCTCATAGACGAAAGGTCAAAACCAAGACCCTGGATTCCACCACCATGTCCCTATTCCATCCACCTGCCACCCTGTTTGATGAAATGGCTTCCTGCTTCCCTTAAAGACATGACCTTCCAAATCTCCTTTTAGAGTAGCCTGAGGAAGTTATTTTCCTTCTGTTTTTTCTTCCAACCCCACATAAATTATTTTAGGAGTGTAAATGCTGACAGATATGTGCTGAGAGAATAGAAAGAGGAAATTCACAGAAAAGGTAACAGGCAGGTTCAACCCCAACTCCTTTTCATGCAATTTATTTATTTTTTTTATTGGCGAAAACTGCCCAGCTCCTTATTGCTAAAGAACTATGTTCTTTTTTTTTTAAGGTTCTATCCATTTATTTGACAGAGATCACAAGTAGGCAGAGAGGCAGGCAGGCAGAGAGAGAGAAGCAGGCTCCCCGTTGAGCAGAGAGCCCGATGTGGGGCTCGATCCCAGGACCCTGAGATCATGACCCGAGCTGAAGGCAGAGGCTTAACCCACTGAGCTACCCAGGTGCCCCATGAAGAACTATGTTCTGAAAAATAAAAATTCAGCTGCAAAGACTGAGCAGTAAGTCCAGTGCATAATGCCTCTGAATCCATTAGGGCACACTCTACTTATATCCTGCTGCAGAACAGGACTTTCTCTCTCTCTTTCTCTCTCTCTCTCTCTCTCACACACACACACACACACACACACACACACACACACACACACGGAGAGTCCCCTTAGGCCACTGACATTTGCATACAACAGCTCTACCAAGGGGGCCACGCAAGCAGCAAGAAAACAATTACATTTTCTATGAATGAGTGTGCACGTTTTGGATGAGCCATTTTTCATCTATCGTAATAAAAATCCATTTTCTTTTTTTCTTCCTTTTTCTTTTTAAAAGCCATTTTCAGCAGTGGCTGTTTCAAGAAGGGCCGGGTTGAAACGTTGGCGCTGCCTGCTCCTCCTCTTGACACAAATCCCTCACGATCCAAAGGGACTAGACACCGCAGCAAGGCAGAAGTTTCCCATTGCCGGGTCGAGATGGACTCTTCGGGATTTCCCTGTCCTCTCCAGAGATCTCGATCCAAACAGAATGAGAAAACCAAGAGAAGTGTCTGTGAGGGCGATCAGTTAGCAGTGACTACCAGGTATGGCTGAACTTGCGGCATTGGCTGAGGGCTCCGTGGTTATCCGCTTCTCCTCTCTGTTCCAGGAGCTAGATCCATTTCAGACAGATGAGAACTAGGACACACGAACGGATGCACTCAGAGCCCCAGTTTGTGGGAAAGGAAGTGGGAGGCAGGCCAGGGAACGAACTGTCCGACACCTTGTTAATAATGCGGACCTTACCTATGGGGCCTTCACATTTTCCATAGGCTGCACAACTCCTCTCTCCATCCCCTCGCTCCTGCAACCCCTCCCCTGTGCCCTCTGCACCCCATGGTCTGTTACCGATAAATCCTCTCGTATCCTCACCTCATCTCCAGAGTTACTCAGCAGAAACCTGGTCCCCCCCTGAGCAGCCTGTTTCTACCGGAGTAGTTAGTTACAAATGGCAATTGTCATCTCTCTCGTGCCTCCTGAGTCCTAGGACTAAAAGTGGGATAGCTTTACTCAGTGCTCCTCGATGCTGCTTCTAAGCCATTCTCTCTCCAGAATTTTCCAGCTTTGAATCTATGTCATTATCTCTTGTCGCCCCTACTTCTCTTGGTTGTCAACATCTGCCAACCTCTTGTTAATTCTCCTCGGGTTTCAACGATTTGAGTTTGTGACTCACTCCAACAATATGCTTGTCTTAATTCTTAGTGATTTTGATTCCATGTCGATGATACCTCCAACACTGTCCTCTTCGCTCTTCTGCCCTCTCCCCCACTGTGGTTTTTGTCTTCCATCTTATCTCAGCCTATCTCCCGGGGTCCATCCTTAGCCAGTGTGTCGGTACCACAGTCTACAACCACCCATAATCTCAAAATCACACCTCCCCGCTCAGAGCTCCATCCACTCTCTTTCAAGATCACTCTTTACAGTGCCCACCTGCAATAATCCGTCAGCTCCACTAGGACCTATGATCAATTAACTCTACCATCTGCTTACTGCCTCTCACCCTTCACGTCCTCGCCTCCCTCATCTCGCTTGAGTACACCCTCCACTTTCTGGTTCTCTCTCAATTTATCATACTCAGCAAAACCCAGCCTTGGGAAAATCCAGCTCTCCCACTCCGCACCTGCACCCAAGAAGTTGAACATAGCTAGGAAGAAAAGAAACCCTATGATGTTGACAGGAACCATCTTAATTATCTTGAACCTCAAACAGACATGACAGACCTCAGATCGCTTTTCCATAGTCCATTCACTCTTGAGTTTTCCTAGATGCAACTTCATACTTTCTCTTCTCTTCTCAAACTTCCATGTCTTCCCTCAGCCTCACTCCCAAATGGTGAATTGCATCCCACTTCACTAAGAAAGTAGAAACAAGCAGAAAAGAAATTCCACAGCTCCCATCATGTCAAATACCAATCTACCAGCTTCTACATCTTATTCTCTGCCTTCCCCACTGTTTCCATAGATGGACCGTCCAAACTTCTAAGACAGGATCTCCACATATGCAGTGGATTCCTTTCTCTTCTTTATTTGATCATAGCAATCCTGTCTTCTTAACTGCACCATTACCTCTCCCTCTGCTGGACCATCCCATCAACATAGAAACATGCCGTCTTCCATCTATAGCACTGAATCTATTATTTTGTTTCCTACCTGCCTCAGTTAGTGGGAAATCCATACTCCCAGCTGCTCAAACCAAAAAACATGGTCATTCTTGACTTCCTTTTCCCACACCATACATTCAGTCCATCAAGAAATCCTACTGGCTCTAGCTATCTTCAAAAGATATCTAGAATCTGACCACTTCTGACCACCTCTGCCGTTAAACTATGGTCTAAGCCACCACTGCCTAGACCCTACATTATTACAAGGGTTTCCTGTCCAGCCGCCCAACTTCCACCCTTACCCTCCTACTAACTATTCCCAGTACAAAAGCCAAAGTAATCCTTTTAAACCTACGTCCCACCATGTCACCCCTGTACTCAAAAAACTCTCCACTGGTTTCCAATCTTCCTCAGACTGAAAGACTTAGAAGGCCCTTCCTTACTGGTCTTCCTCTCCACCTCCCCAGCCTGCTTTTACTCTGCTTTTCTCTCCAGTTCTCCCCAGCAGACTTCTTTTGTTGTTTCTTGAAAATGATCAACACATTCCTTTATGGGTGGTTGTTCACTGGCTCTTCCCTCTGCTTGAAACACTGTTCTTCAGCTGGTCACGAGGCTCATCCTTTCGCCTTCTTTACAAGTCTGTGCTCAACGGCTACTCTCTCCGAAACTCTTTACCTGACTGTTCCACCTGAAACTGCACCCCCTCGGGGCACTGGGGGGCTCAGTCAGTACAGCGTATGACTCGTGATCACCGGGTCATGAGTTTAAGCCCCATATTGGGAATACAGCTTACCTGAAAACAAAATTGCACTCCCTCATACACAATTTCTATTCTCCTCCCCTCTATTATTTTTCTCGATAGCATTTATCATCTTCTAATATCCTATACAATTAAATCTTCATTTGCAATTTGTTATACTCACACACACAAGCCTGAAAGTGAGCTTGGTGAAGAAAAGGATTTGTCTGTTTTGTTCATTTTGTTCATAGCTATAAGCCCAGTGCTTAGTAGAGTACATGGTGCATAGTACATGTTTAAATATTTATTGAATGAATGATTTTAACAACATAACTAGGTACTCTATATGATTTTGCCCCTATCCATGTGTGTGAGTCTAGTAGGACTGTAAGCTTCTTGAGGTCAGTATCATGCCATCTAGTTTCCGGATTTCCCTGCACAGCACAAATCATGGCTTCCACAGGATGGCTTTCCACATTAAATTCCTATTCAACTGAACCGCACTCTAAATATTATCCAGATCAGCCAAGTCCTTCCCAAATTCCTGACTTTGGGAATCTGAGAGAAATAATAAAATGACTGTTGTTATTTTAAGCTACAAAGTTTCCGAGTCACTTATACACAGCAAAATCCTATTGGGGCACTTATAAAGCATTGTTTTGGGGAAGATATAAATAATTTCCACCTTATTAAGTTAGCTGTCTCGTGCTTAGTTTTCTCCCTATCTAGTAATTTAGTTATCAATAAAAATGACTTAGCCCACTGACATATTTATTGGTTAAGTAAATTACTTATGTAAAAAAATAATAGATCACAAAATGCAAAATAGCTCACAGTAAAAAAATTTTTTTTGGCTTGTATAATACAGAAAAGTAAACAAGTTAATGGGGTAGTCTTCCTCCATTCAATCAGTCTAATAGAATCTCTGCCCACTTAAACGTGCAACTTTTAAAGTCACCCTAGAATTTGTCTCCATTCTAGCCAACCGCAAAGGGAAAACAACATACGGGAGCATACATGGGAGGTTCTCATGGACCAGTCGTAGAAATGATACATCACTTCCACAAATATTCCACTGGTAGAACTCAGTCATACAGTTACATCCAACTGCAAGGAACCCTGGGAAATGTAATCTAGCTAAGTGTCCAGGAAGTAGAGTTGCCAGATTTGGGGCGGGGGGGAGCAAAAACAAAAACAAAAACAAAAACAAAAAAAGACTACTCTATATTTGTCTCCAATCCTACCAGGAATAAGAAGAGAACATTTCTGTTGAGCAGATAATATCCAAATAAGAGAGAGGAATGAGAACTCATTATATATTCTTAATATATGTCCTAGTCCTATGATGGCATCTATCTCAGAATACTCAAGACCAGTTTCCAACAACTCAAAACCAGTGTGATTGCAAGAATGCAACTGAGGATCTTGTAATTCATCCATCTAAAGCAGATTCATCTAATGACTAGCTACTGATCTAATTTATTTCTCTGTCTAAATGACCTTAAATGTTCCTAACAGGAGATAGAAGACAACAGACTTCAGCAACTTTCTCATGACCTTCCACCTGAAGACCATCAACTCTCCTTAGCTGTCTTTTCCCCTTACCAAAACAATCGTTTTGACATACCTTTACCCCCAGGAAAAACAATTATCCTGACACTCTTCATCCAGGCAGGCACTGCTTATCTGCAAGGGACCTCCAGCTAGGACCCTACTCACTAGGTAATTCAGGGAATGCTGAGTACGGTTGACAGAATGAAAACAATATCATTATTCTCAAGAGTGGGATGGAATTTTTTTTTAATAGATTCAGTCTCAGCTCTCAATTAAAAACATTATAGAATTTTTCCAATATTGGGAGGCATTTAGAGATGGGAAGTTGGGATTTAGTAGTAAGAAAAAAAAATTACCAGGAAGAAAAACCTAAGCAGAGACTGGTCATAAATATGACCCCAACACCCAGCTCAATACCAGATCAGCTGAGGATGCTGGTGCTGTATTATTTAGTTTATCTCTTCTAAACTTAAGAATTCTAGAGAGCTAACCTACTTATCAAAAAAGGTAGCGCACAATATGGTTTCTATTTTCATATCATTTTCCACATTTCTCTGTTTTAATGTAGATCTATTTTTGCAGCTAACAACCCTAACTGTGATATGAGACTATTCTGGGGACACTCAGTCTTCTCTTTCTCTAATTGGAGACACATTACCCTGTTCATTTGCCTCAAGAAGTTGGCACAAAAGGGGCCATTAATGGCTCAATGAAGGAGAAATCCAGTCCAAACCAGGTATATCGAAATGGATAGCTTACATGGGAAGAGCCTAACAACATGTCACAATGAGTTCACTTGTGGGTTTCTTCTTGGAGTTTCCCAAGAGCCCTGCCAACACTGCTAGGAGCTCATCATCATTCTCCGCAGTGGAACAGTGGGAAATTAAGCCCAGAAGGATGTCTTAAATAGTATTCGAGTGAGAAGTCTTGTCAAAGGTCAGAGGTCACACAGTAATAAAGGCAGTATTGAAACTCCCAAGTTCGGGCTACCCATTTTAAGAGATGTTCAAGCCCATTAAGTGGGAGATTTGCTTTTTGTCTCATTTGTTTGTTTTTCTAGAACAGAATTTGTTTTTTAGGACAGATTTTAAAATAAAACTTCTGAGCAAAAAAAAAAAAATTAAGTCTCTATTAGTAGTATAGTTTTAATAAATATTGCTCTTGAAAAAGTCCTTCATCTATTTTCATATCTACACCATTGCCCAAGAGTACTTCTTAGGTTCTATCTGCAAATCATAGCCTATTCTGCGTGACACAAAGAGAGTTAAACAAATCTACATGTGAGAATTTGCCATCTAAATCACTCAAGGGCAGAAAAGTCTAGATTTAGAATATTCCCATTGAGTTAAAATTCAACAGGGAACAAGAAGATGCCCAGCATCGTTTGTTCCAGGGAAATGCAAATCCAAACTACAATGACATAACACTGCACACAAACGAGGACAGCTAACATTTTTTTTTTTAAGATTTTATTTATTTGACAGACAGAGATCCCAAGCAGGCAGAGAGATGAGGAAGCAGGCTCCCCACTGAGCAGAGAGCCCGATGATGTGGGGCTCCATCCAGGACCCTGAGATCATGACCTGAGCTGAAGGCAGAGGCTTAACCCACTGAGCCACCCAGGCGCCCTGAGCTAACATTTTTTTAATGAGAAATAAGTGTTGGCAAAGATGTGGAGAAACCGGAACCTTCGTACATCTGCTGATAGGAATGTAAAATTGTGCTGTTGCTGTAGAAAACAGTCTGGTGGTTCCTCAATGAGTTAAACATAGAATTAGCATTTCACCCAGCAAGCAATCCCATTTAGTAAACACCCCCTCCCAAAACTGAAAATAGGTATTCCAAAAAACCTGGCATGCAATTTCACAGCAGCATTTTTCACAACAGCCACAAGGTGGACACAACCCAAACTTCCATTACCTGATGAGCAGATAAACAAAATGTGAGATACACATACCCTGGGGTATTATTCGGCCATAAAAAGGAATGAAGTACTGAAACGTGCCCTAGCATGGCTGAGCCTAGAAACATTGTGCTAAGTGATCATAGCTAGACATAGACAGCCACATAGGGTATGATTGCATTTACATGAAATATGCAGAATAGAAAAATCCACAGAGACAAAACCCAGGTTGGCAGTTACCAGGAACTGAGCAGAGGGAGGAAATGGGAAATGCTTAACTGGTATGGGGCGTCCCTTTGGGATGACAAAGCATCTTGGAACTAGAGAGAAGTGATGGTTACCCAACACTGGGAATGTACTAAAATACCACTGAATTATATATGGTTATATATAATATATATATGGTTAATTCTATGTTATATGAATTTTACTTTGATAAAAAAAAAAAATGTGGGGAAAAATCCAACAGGGAGGGCGCACCTCGTTGTAGAAACACCCCGCCATCCACAGCCCTTAACCTGGGCTGGGCAGTCTGCATTTTAGGTTGACATGTGACACAGGTGTTCTTTGGTCACGGGAAGCCTGACTTCAGCTTTGTGCGCTCCCAGCCCTTAACTCCGGAGAACAGGGCTGAAACAAGCCTTCTCTGTGACCCTCGGGCATCAGAGCAGGTGATGTTCTCTCTGCAGAAAGCTGACAGCAGATCCGAGCTGCCCTTTTTATCCGCAACCTTCAGCCTGTTTCAAGAGCTCCTACCAGTTCAAGACTGTTCTCAAAGCCCAAGAAACCTCAGCGTTGTTCCAGGGCTCTCTTCTCTGAGCCATCCCCCACAGGCCTCAGCATCCACAGCCGTGTTTCTGAACAGTTCCACACCTGTATCCTTTCCACTGATATTTGCCTGAAGAACTTTGGATGATGTCACCTTAACATGCCCTTTCATTGTCACCCTCCGAGTCCTTGACTATTAACATCTATGCAACAGTACTTGAGTGCTAAACACTGTTTTTTAAACTTTGCAATAACCTGACAACTATTTGGGGAGATTATTACCACCCTTACTCATTGCTTTCACTGAGCCCCAGAAGCAAAGAATCAGAGAAACATGTCTGGCGTGTTATAGGCTCTTCATAAATGAACCTTCCGGAGAGCAGTCATTTTCTGTCTAGAAACGTCTAAGACGGCAGTCTATGCAGACACGAAGCTTATGCAAATCACTTATGAAAAGCATACGTTAAACTCATTCACTGGGACGCGTTTTTTGCATGCAGTGGTATTTCCGACACCCTCAGAATTCTCAGAGACCACCATGCGAGGGGGCAATGTTATCACAGGTATTCTCTTGTCTCACTTAATGCAGTAGCAGAAGTATCATATGCCATTTTATGGATTCATTTAACAAACATTTCCCGAGGACCTTCAGAGTACCATGCCCAACATTAGAGATAAAAAGAAGAAACAAAGATACCAGATCAAAGAACTCAAATAGTTCAACTTCTATTCGAAAAGGTCTATTCCTAGACCTGGAAGAAAAAAATGAAAAAGCCTCTACAAGTCAGTAGGCTGGTACCTCAAGACTCAGTTTCCAACTCAGACTCCTTCCTTCCAAACACCTTTTCTGGTTGTCTCTGTCCAGCTCCAACCATCCCTGAGGTATTGCCTCATTTGCGTCTGTGACTGCATTACCTTGTGATGGAGAAGGAGAAGGAGAAATGAGAATGAGGTTGGGCATTTACTCCTCTAGCCGCCTTCCCGTTGGTTAACTTTAATTCGACTGTGATCCTTAAATAATCCAACAGCTCCTCTCTGATGACCTCCACATACATCTACTCTCTCCTGCCCCCTGCTGCTTCAGCCTCATAATGGCCCCCGGGGCTGGCTTTCCGGGGGATCTGCACCATCTGCTGTTGTTTCCCTGATCCCACCCACACCTTTGTAAACAGTCTTTCCATTAAACTCCCTTCACTTGCCCAGTGTGGATGTGCTACCTGTCCTGGTAAAGATGTACAGTCCTGAGTCCTGTACATTAGTCCTATTCACACCTTCTAACTCTTGCTCAGTCCTTTGGAGTCTCAGTTGCGTGACCAAAGTGGAAGAAAGAGCATTGTCACATCACACTGGGCAGCCTCTGCCTGTTACACTTCAGGACCTTCCAGGAAGGCAAATGCCCCCAGATCGAGCCTGCTCGCTCTGCTGGTACGATCTGGGGCACCACAGTCCCTACCTGCAGACAGCGGTAGCTTGCTCTCGGTGAACAAGTCAGACCCAGCTGTGGGGACTCCAGTGGAGGCAAGACAATGACTCATCAGAGAAGCTGCAGTCACTTGACCCCCCCACCACCCCGCCTCATGACTCAGACACACACTGTTGTCGACAGGGCCCTGAGCTGAATCAAAGCAGAATCAAACCCGTGCTCTGTCTCAGCCGGGTTCCTGGCAATCAACGAGTTAAAAGGCACTCAAATACTAGTCTCTTTGGTCGTATCCTCCAATATTCTGTCCTACAGTCCTCCAATGTCCCTCTGTCATCTCACCTCTTTCCACCTCACCCACAAAAGTAAAAAAAAAAAAGAAAGTATATTGCTGAAAATGAAGCAGATAGAGGCGCACAAGGGCTGCACTTCTGAGATAAGAAGTACACGGCCACCAGCCAACAAGGCACTTCGCTTTAATCGTTTTGTGCTGCCTGGTGTCTAGGACTCCAAAGCCTCATTTGTCCTGTCTTCCGATTCTGGCTTTAGCAAAGAACTCAATTTGAGAGGCAAGTACCCTCAGCTGACTGGCTTCTAATTAAGACTCTTCCCCAGTTTCTCTTAGTCGAGATTCCTCCAGATTTTGTAACTTTAAGAGCTGTACCATTGACCTGGCCTTGCAAAAACTCTGATGGATTAGCTGGGTGTCGAACGGAGCAATAGCGTGTTTGATGGAACAGCACTGAGTGATTACGGGTGTCGAGCACTGTGCCAGGCCTTTGCTTTGGTTACCCCATTCAGTTGTCTCAGTAATCATCTGAGATTGTGTGTGTGTGTGTGTGTGTGTGTTTGTGTGTGTGTATACATGGGTGCGTGTTTTACAGGTGAAGACAGGCTCTCACACCTCAGTGACTTAGCTAAGGTCACACAGTTGCTGATGAAAAAGGAAGTTCAGCTAACCTCTGCCTGTTCCTCAGTTCCATACTCTCAACTATGTTCCTGCTTCTGTGTATAGTTAATCACCTAGTTTTCAAAATTCAGAGTTCTTCACCTCCAGACCAAAACTCTCAAGAGAAAGCAAGATGCCCTGTTACTATTTTTTTTTCAATTACATTTAGCACTCGTTTATTGAGAACCTACTCTGCACCAGCCACTTCGCAAAGTACCAGGGCACAAAGGTGGAAAATACAGTCTCTGCTTTTCAAGAGCTCACAATCTAATTAGAGGAACTTCTGAGTTTCTTTTAAGGCTCTTGATCTCCCTTTGGCCCTAGTATTATATGAGAGTGAATTTTTGCCTTCGTTTATGTCAATCTTATAGCTAAGGGATTTCTGCTTCTTATTCAACAACTGCAACTACGAGACCAGGATAGGTGATAAGCTGTGAGTATATTTATTCAAAGAAGAGAGAAATGAAGGAAAGAGAGGAGGAGGAGGAACGAAAGGAGAAAGAGGAGAAAGGGAGAGAACAGAGGAGGAAGGAGGGAAGGGACAAAGGAAGGAAAAAAAGAGAGAAGAGGGGGAGGAAGGAACGAAGGAAAAAAGAATCAGTACATTGGCCTGACTAATGCCTGAGGGAACCAAGGGACAAATATTTGAAACAGGAGCTGTCTCCAGAATCCGCGGCATAAGATACAAGGCAACACAAGTTCACACACATTGCAAGATCATTCAATAAGCATTTCTTGGGGCACCTGGGTGGCTCAGGCCTTAAGCGTCTACCTTCGGCTCAGGTCACGATCACAGGGTCCCGGGATCAAGCCCCACATCAGGCTCCCTGCTCTGTGGAAAGCCTGCTTCTCTACCTCCCACTCTCCCTGCTTGTGTTCCCTCTCTCACTGTGACTCTTTGTCAAAAAAATAAATAAAATCTAAAAAAAAAAAAAAAGCATTTCTTGAACACTTATGATACGCTGTGAGTAGTGTCTGGTGCTGGTAATACAGTCACATAAGACTCTCCCGTGGCATAATGGGCAGAAAAACAGCAAATCAAACATACAGCCCATGGGACACCTGGGCTGGCTCAGTCAGTTAACCCTCTGACTCTTGATTGCATCTCAGGTCTCTATCTTAGGGTTATGAGTTCAATCAAGCCCCACATTAGCTCCATGCTGGGCAAGGAGCTAACTTAAAAAAAATAAATAAATAATAATAATAATAATTACAGCCCATGGAAGAAAAGCCATAGTTCTAGCTATCAGAATATCCCATGGGAAAACAGGAGAGAAGAATCTAATAAATAAGAGGGTAGCAAAGAAAAAGACATAACAGGAAGGAAGTGATGCTTTAGCTAAGACCTGGGGTGAAGCAGGCGTTGGCACAGAAGGGAAGGGCAGGTTTGGAAGAAAATTCAGGAAAAGAGGTCAGTTATACAAAGAAACGCAGGGGGTGTAAGAGCCTCAGGACTTTGGGTGGAACCCACTGAACATATATCTGAAATTCACATCATTAAAGTCATCCCAGGACTTAATTTTTTAAATTTAGTATTTTAAAAAGGTAACACAGTCATGGTTCAAAATTAAAACAATATAAAGTGGTACCTATTAAAAAATCTTGTTCCCATTCCTATGTCTATTCTTCCCAGTTCTCATGCTCCCATCTCCCTCCCTTAGGTGCCTACATATCTTCCTTGACTTTTAATGGGGTCACATCCCAACAAACCCATGGTAAACCAAAAATACTGTAAGTTGAAAATGCATTTATTACACCTAAACTACTAAACATTATAGCTTAGCCTAGCCTACCAAAATGTTCTGAGAACACTTATATTAGCCTACAGTTGGACAAAATCATCTACCACAAAGCCTTTTATAATAAAGTGTTGAATATCTCATGTAACTTATTGAATACTGTACTGAACATGAAAAACAAAATGGTTGTATGGGTACAGAAAAGCTGTAAGTGTATTGGTTGCTTACCCTTGTGATTGCGTGCCTGACTGGGAGCTGTGGCTCACAACTCAAAATTCAAAACTATGCAAAGTACGTAGTCAAAATTCAAAGTATAGTTCCTACTGATTGCATAAAGTCAAAAAATCCTAAGTCGAACCATCGTAAATCGGGGGCTGTCTGTACTCACATAGTCTGTTGTATATCTTTCCACTGCTTCTTTAGAAAATACAAGGCAATAGAACTAAACATATACAAACAAATAAAGACTATCTAAAGATGATGCACTTTTTACTAAAGCACTGTACTACTTAGGAAAGGTAAAATATTATACATTTTAACAACGGAAGGGATGATTTTCTTGGATCATTCTTATTAGCTTTCATGGATGGAGTGCCTCCTACATAACATTACATCTAATGGTCACCACAGTTTCATTTATAGATGAAGAGAAGTGAGATTTGGAAAGTTCAAATAACTTGTCAAGTTCAGATCGCCAGTGAGTGGCAGAACGAAGGTGTCCCTCCTCCAGCATCCTATTTTGGAAAAATTGGCCCTCCCACTCATCTAATTACTTGAGATAGAAACCTGAGTCTCCCTCGCTGCTCATATCTAGTCAATCACCAAGTCTTATTGGTGTGAACCCCTCATTATCTTTCAAATCCACCCCCGCCTCTCCATTGCCACCACCAGTTCCCTTATGGTCCTAATCATCTCTTATCGGTCAATGACACTGGCTTTCTAACTGACCTTTTACTCTCCAGGCTGATGTCCCCTCTAATCTATCCTCCATTTCACTGCTCAAGCAATCTTTCTAAAACACTAAAGTGTGCTAAAAGTTGCTGAAAGTATGAAGCCTAACTCCTGTTCAGCCCCCTTCTCCTAACAGTCCCCCCACATACCTTGGACACATAAAAACCAAACGACTCCAAGTTTCTAGAACTTTTCAGCTCTCTCTGGCTCTGGGCCTTTACCCAGCTGAGTCCTCTGCCCAGAACACTCACCTCTTTCTTGGAAAACTCCACATCTTTTAGCTAATGTGATATCTTTTCTGGAAGACTTTCTTGCCTTCCCCAAGCAGATCTGGACATTTTTCTCCTGTATTCCCAATGTTTTTTGTTCATACCTACACAGAAGCAGTCACTTCATGGTGATGAATGGTTTATGTTTGGTTTTCCACATTAATCCTCACATTCTTTAAAGTAAGAACTGCTTACCTTCTAAATTGAGACCCACAGTGCCTACTATAATGCCTATTTTTTTCAAAGATTTTATTTATTTATTTGACAGACAGAGAGAGAGAGATCACAAGTAGGCAGAGAGGCAGGCAGGGCGGGGGGAGGCAGGCTCCCTGCTGAGCAGAGAGCACGATGTGGGGCTCGATCCCAGGACCCTGGGATCACGGCCTGAGCCGAAGGCAGAGGCTTTAACCCACTGAGCCACCCAGGTGCCCCTATAATGCCTATTATATGACAAGACTTCAATATGTATTTTTGAGTTTATTGTATGAATGATTCCAAAGCTCAAGCTCTTTTCTTTTTTTTTTTTTTTAAGATTTTATTTATTTACTTGACAGAGAGAGACGCAGGGAGAGAGGGAACACAAGTAGAGGGAGGGAGAGAGGGAGAGGCAGGCTTCCTGAGGAGCAGGGAGCCCCAAGCAGGGCTCAATCCCAGGACCCTGGGATCATGACCTGAGCCAAAGGCAGATGCTTACCGACTGAGCCACCCAGGAGCCCCCTCAAGCTCTTTTCACTCTTTCTTCCAGACCGTCTCCCTATGTAGCCCATCACTACCACAGGGATTACTTGAACCACACGAGCACAATGCACTCAGCAGAGGGCAGCAGGGGAGTGAAAGAGTGTGAAACCCTGACTTATCATGAGGGCACAGTGGGTCTTCAGGAGGAGGAGAATCTAGTGACCCTGAAACAAGGGAAACAAGATCAAAAAGGGTAAATCTTACACACTTTCTAATCTCGCCTTTGGCAGTTCCGGACTCAGGAAGACGTAACTGAAATTCAAGCTTAATAAACTTGAATACTAAGCATGAGTTGACTAGTCTTATGCTACTGTATGCAGTTTTAAAAGGAACTAAACATTAAGGGCCCTGAATTCTAGAAAAGATTGGCACTAGAAGTTTTTATTATATAGGGAGAAATTCCTCTATTCTAAACTTAGTTTCCAAACATAGGTAAAATTTCAAATTTTAGGTGAATGTAAGAATCACTTAGGCAGTTTTTTTAAAATGTGATTTTCAGGTCCCCACCGTGGAGTGGCTGATTCTGTGGGGCCCAGAAATTTCCTTCTCTAACAAGCTACCCAAATGATGAAGACGTAGGTAATACTTGCAGTCGTCTCCAAACCTTTTTATTTTGTGCCCCACGCATTTAATTTTTTGTAAAGATTTTATTCATTTGAGAGAGAGAACGTGTGCACGTGAGCAGGGGGAAGGGCAGAGGGAGAGAGAGAACGGCAAGCACAGTCCACGTCGAGCCAGTGTGGGGCTCGATCTCACAACCCTGAGATGATGACCTGAGCCAAAACCGAGAGCTGGATGCTTAACTGAACGCATCAGCTAGGTACCCTGCACTTAATTTTTTTATTTATAAATTATATCATATACTTCTGTACTTATGCATATAATGTCCTCGAAGAAGAAATGTTAAAACGATGAAAATAAATCTAACTAGAATTTCTAATATTGTCTTTTCACACATCAATGAGTCATCTGTGCATCCTTGCTATGGAGTAGTATCAATGACATCAATATCTTTTTTTTTTTAAGATTTTATTTATTTGTTTGATAGAGAGAGCACAATGACAGAGGGAACACAAGCAGGGGGAGTGGGAGAGGGAGAAGCAGGCTTCCCGCCAGACAGGGAGCCCGACGTGGGCCTCGATCCCAGGACCCTGAGATCATGACCTGAGCCGAAGGCAGACGCTCAATGACTGACCCACCCTGGTGCTCCGGGCATCTTTTCTGATTGTCTTGAGGGCCTCATTTGGAAAGGTACCCAACTACACAAATAGAAGAAACCTCTATTAAGGTTCCTTCTGTGTAGCAGGCCTGTGCTGGACCACTTCCTCCATATTATCTCTAATCCTCCCCCAAAACCCTGTAAGGTTCATGCATTATTCATGTCAATTATGGATGAGATTGACATTCCAAGAGAGTCATGTAACTTTCCTAATACACCATAGATAATAAATGATGAAAAAGAAATCTGAATCCAAGTCATATTTTTCACTATATTGTATATATCAGTTAAGTATGTAATTGGCTGCAAGTAACAGGAATTCAATTACAGTGATTTAATTAAATAGTGGTCTATTTTCTCCTGCAACAAAAAGTCCCCACGTATGCAATCAGAGCTGTTAAAGAGGATCTAGGATGAGGCCAGAGGTATGTGTTCCTTCTCTTTTTCTGTCCCACTAGCTTTAGCAAATGGTTTTGTTTGTTTGTTTCCACAAAATACCTATCCAACCTCCAGACAGAAAATAAAAATTGGAGAGGGGACAAAAGGCAAAATGTAAAAGGGGAAAGACACTTACCAGATGACTCAGCTTGAACAAGCTTTCCCAGAAGCCCCACTTGATTTGCTCCCACATCTCACTGGCCAGATCTGTGTCACAGGGCCACCCTTGTGCAAGTTGCAAGCTGAGTATTTTAAGCAGAACATAATTGGGACAAAGTTGGATTTGTCTTCGTTAAGAAAGAGAGGATGGATTTGGGGGAGGAAGCCAGGAACATCTGCCACGTTGCTTCTTTTGCCTTAACCCCACAACGACCACACCATTATAGGTGCTGCATAAAATACCACGGTCTTAGCATCCCAGGGAGAGAATATTTTGAAATCATAGAGTCCATGTCAATATCCAATGCAATAATCCAGTCAGTGTTGAATACCTCATATAACTTACTGATTACTATAAGTTGCTATTCAGAACTGCTCAAAGTTCTAGACAGGAAAACTCATGACTTTACTTTGTAATCTATTCTAATCAAGGAAGTTAGAATTGTTGGAACTTCTAGTCATAATCATGACGTATCCCATTTATATTTTTACATCAGCTCCTTAGGACGAGGGGCTTGGTCGCCTCTGTACCCTCTATAGCTGATTACCGTAAAGAGGTGAGTCAAGAAAGAATTTGAGGGATAAATTGAGAAATCTCTTCTTCAGATTTAAATTAATGATCCTCCTAGCCATTTAAAAAAACAAACAAACAAACAAAACACTTTTCACTCAGGGGCCCATCATATTCGACTACACTGTCATGTTCAGTTAATAAGCGGTGTGAAGAGGGAAATATTAGGGTCTTGTCCCAGGAGACGGTCAGGACGGCTGAGAAGCCCTGCAGAGCTCTGGGAACAAGCACTGATGCAGGAAGAGGTGAGTGTGCTTCAGGGAACAGCTTGTGATCTTGATTCGCACCACAAGATTGTCCCCACCACAAGATTCACCACCCTCCCCCTTTCCTCCGCTAGTCTGGGTTTCCATCACCGCCTTCGGTAAATTTTTGCTGCCACAATGACCAGGGGATCAAAGAAGATGAGGTCTGTGTGAGTGTGAGTAAGTGTGTGGGCATGTGTGTGTGTGTGTGTGTGTGTTTCTGTCTCCAAGGCAATACTTTCTCTCCTCCAGGGCAACCTCTCAACCTGGACCACGATCACTGCATATCTTGGTCTGTCCACAGACACAAGTAGTTTCTCCTCCAAGGTGAAATATTTAGAGGGAAACAAAGTAAGTGAAGGTGAAAGTTCCCAAGTTTCAAGAAAGCAGGACACAAGGGCTGACCGGAAGGACGTGTCGTCGGGCAGAACGAGAGCGGGTCTTGTGATGGCTTCACGTCCCCAAGCGCGTGTTTCTTCACCGGTAAGGCAGGGACAGCAGCAGAGCTGATTCCGAACATTAAATGAGATACAGCCCACCAACTACTTACCCCCACGCCTGGTATCTATACGTCTGGTAAGTAGCAGGAATCACTGTCACCGTCCCCCCACCGGACCCCTTGGGTTGACACCAGTTCTGCTCCTTCCACAGGCTCTTTCTCTCCGTCTGACCTTCGAGGTTGTACCTGCTTCTCGCTCTTCCGCCTCGCACCCCAAACCCGTGCTTCACTGGCTCAGTATTCTAGGCCTTTGAAAAAGGGAGGTCTTTTTTTTTTTCTTTTTCTTTCTTTTCTTTTCTTTTTTTTTTTTTTTTTTTTTTGACTGGGACCCTTCTCTGCACGCACTTGGCTCCTACACTTGCAAGGATCCTCACTCACTGTTTTTACCTGATTCTGGATGAACCCAATCTCCAAGGTGGCTCTCTTTTTGTTTCCTTTGTTTTTCTCTTAACTTTCTCAAATAGTGAAAATAAGGATCCAAATCCTTCTTGATAAAATGGATCTTTTAAGAAGCCTTTTATAGGGGCGCCTGGGTGGCTCAGTCAGTTAAATGTCTGCCTTCGGCTCAGGTCATGATCCCAGAGTCCTAGGATCAAGTCGGCGAGCCTACTTCTCCCTCTGCCTGCCACTCCCCCTGCTTGTACTCTCTCTCTCTCCGTCAAATAATAAATTAAAAAGTAAAAAAAATAAAAACCTTTTCTAGCACATTACTATTTACTAAACGTTTCCACCTAATAAATCTCATTTTATCTTCACAGCAGCACTGCAAAGGACTATTATCCCTATTTTAAAGATGAAGAAACAGATTCAGAGAGCAGATAAAACCTGTTCAAGGACCCAGAGGCAGTCAGGATGGACGTGAGATTGAAACTCTGATGCCCTAAGACTCACGTTTGCTCTCTGTACCACCTTGACTCCGTTTTTGGGCCACTGTGGGTGGGGTAACCCAGGGACAAGGTACATTACCAAAATCTCCAATCTTGCTATAAACAGATGTGCTATGGCTTATAAAGTCTGCTCCCCATCTCCTCACTGTCTCTCTAACAATACGAGCTAGACATGTTAGTATAGGCCGGTGGCACTGTAAAAGCCTAGATTCTGTTTCCCACTATGATTGCAAGAATTACTCCGCCCAGAACCTAAGCCATCACAGAGCATAAGGTAGGTATCGCATACCTAGAATGTATTCAGCAATACACGGAAAACTCGGATCTACGCCAACAGCTCCCCAAAGCTTCCGATCCAGTCAGGGACTGAGACTAAGAACCCAGAACAATATATAATTAATTGTTAAATAGGACAGTAGAGGTTGTAAGAGCTGTAACTCGGAGAAGAGATGGATTTATGAAGTCTGAAATAATAAGGGAAGGATTTATGGAGCCAAAGCTTCAGCTGAAATGAGAAGTTGCATCGTGGAAAAAATGAGAACTGTGAGGCTAGTAGTAGATAACTCAGTATTTAGTGTGCCAGCCACTGAGAAACATAATCTCTCAGAATATCTTTCAACAACAACCCCAGAAGGCAGATACTTTTATCCTTACTTTATCGGTAAACAAACCGAGAGTCAGAGAAGTTAGTGATTGCCCAAAGTCACAAAGCTTTTAAGTGATGGATCCAGGATTGAAAATGAGGTTTATCTAATACCGAAGTTAGTGCTTTCTCTTCTACTTATCCTGTTTACTACTGACCGGCAAATCCAAGAGCTAAAAGCAAAGTTATTGGCTCATAAGGAAGTCCTGTTGACAGAAAAGGCCATGGTGAAAAGAGCATCAGAACTAGAATCAGCACAGCAAATTTTACTTAAACTTCAGTTTCTGACGTGTCCGGCAAATGCCTCAATCTTTTCCAGGTTCCACATCTGAGGGAAATGGAGAAAATGCTAGCATCTATCTCCAATAACTACTCTAAGTCTGAAATGAATAAGCATGTGGATATGACTAACACATATTAAACACCCACTTTCAAGTGTGAATTTTAATAAGCAATTAAAATGCAAATGAAAGCACCTATATCATACTTCATATATCTCTGGATTTACCTGAACTAATTTCCAAACACTGTAGCATCTCCAAGTCTTGCAGGGCGTTGGGGGAGGATTAGAAAGGGCAGAGAACCTTCCAGCACTCCTAAAACTATCAGAGGTCCATAAGCCTTCAGGGCTGTCAGTCTCTCTCCAAAGCTGACCCACACAGGCCACAAAGTGTTACCTCTCGTTGTTCTCTCCTCAGACCTAGGGACCGAGGAGTGAGACCTCCCCATACAGAAAGCCAAAGTCCGCCTCTGTAAGGGCACCAAGCTGGGCACAGAGCATATGCTCCACAAGAGCAGTGAAACCCGACTGGATGCCCAAGGGCCCTAAAATCCAGCCTGTAAGCCGAACTGCGCTGTGGAATCAAGCACTGAATGGGGATGTCCCCATGCTTGAAGGGCATAGACACGCATGTGCGGGACGAGGGCAGAAATTCCTATGCTGGCCCTTCCTCTTCACTCCACAGCCCACGGGGCTGCACACACCCTCCCAGGAGGAAAGTTCTCAGGCCTCCTGGTAATGGCGGAGCGCACCAGGGGCCTCGTATCATCTCATCACAGGGTCGCAGCAGCTGGTTCAGCGGGAGGCATCTTGGGAAGAAATGTGTCCTTTTACGAGATTCATGGCTTTCTTGCTAACAGGTGACATTTACAGTCCAAAACTAACACTATTAGAATTTTGGCTTTTGATTCCAGGGAACAAAAGAATGATTACCTTCTATTTATGTAATTATAGTTAATGCCTTTTTTTCCCCCAACAGTTCAAAGTATTTGGTAGTTAGTCTTTCATGAAGTCTTAAAAATTTAGAAATACTGTTACAGAGTGGGGGAAAGGAGTTTCAAGAGACCTAGAGGTCAGGGCTCCTGGGTGGTTAATCATGTGCCTTTGGCTCAAGTCATGATGTCAGGGTCCTGGGATTGAGCCCCACGTCCGGGTCCCTGCTCAGTGGGGAGCCAGCTTTTCCCTCTCTCTGCTCTCCCCCTGCTCATGCTCTCTCTCTCAAATAAATAAATAGAATCTTAAAAGGAAAAAAGAGACCTAGAGGTCTTGCTGGAGCCAGCAGGGCCAGACACTGGATCACTGATGCTAGTGTGATCTCACTGGTGTGCAGGGACTGCAGAGGCCCGCGACCTGCCCACCGTGGTTGTTGGGGAAGAGACGAGGAAGGGACACTCTCTCTTGGGCCAACCTCGGATGCATCTACTTATTGAGTCAGTCACTAAGCAATTGTCAAGGAACTTTTGTGCGTCAGGTACTGCACTAAGCACTTGGAGGACAAGGGAGGTTTAAAGAAAAATAACTTTAAAGGATGGGATTATTGCTTTAAAAGGAACAGGAAATCGGGCTGGAAAATGTGGCTAATAGGAAAAGAGGTCAGTCAGGGCCTAAACAGTGGTCCTGTAACAGGGCAGTTGAAAAGTTCTCGTAAGCTCCCTGGCACAGTAAAGTTGTATGACTTGACAAAGCTTGTGCATATCACTGAAGTCAGAGACTGGCCTGAAGCCCAGCCCTGAGCGCCTTTCAGACAACTCCATGAGCCCAGCACAGAGAAAATGTAGACACCATATTTCAGGCTTTGGAAGGAAACAGACTTAGACTGAAACCCTGGGTTTACCTTTGATTAGCTTAGAATTAAACCTCTCTGAACCAACATTTTCTCATGTGGAAAAATTGAGATTAAAAAAAAACAAACCTCGGGGCGCCTGGGTGGCTCAGTGGGTTGAGCCTCTGCCTCCGGCTCGGGTTGTGATCCTGGGTCCTGGGATCGAGCCCTGCATCGGACTCTCTACTCAGCAGGGAGCCTGCTTCCTCCTCTCTCTCTGCCTGCCTCTCTGCCCACTTGTGATCTCTGTCAAATAAATAAATAAAATCTTTAAAAAAACAAACAAACAAACAAACCTCACTGAAAAAGGAGGCTATTAGGATTAAGTGACAGGCTGTGATTTCCATTTCCAACATAATGGAGTAATGGGGATCAGCTTCTCTGTCCCACTTGAAACAACTGAACTATAAGACAAAATACATGAAACCATAATTTTCAAGACACAGGACATCAGGCAATAAAAAGACAATGAACCCCTGAGAGATGGGAAACAAACGAGGTGGCCTGTGATCGAGCCGGTTTACTGTCTTGAGAGAGTTTCTGGGCCATGATCCTGACAGGTGGCCTGGTAGACTCTGTGGGTTAAAGACACGCAGAGGAGAGTCCAGACAGATCAAGTGACTAGAGTTTGTGGGGCAGGGGGTCCCCTCAAGTATTCAGGAGAGGACTATAAAGATTAGGAAAATAATCTCGAGAGCTCACACAGGATCAGGAATAGATAATTTATCTCAGTGGAAAGCAGTCATCCTTGGGACATTAGGTAGAACACTCGGGAGGATTTTGCCTCAATGGTGCGGCACAAGATCAACCTTACACTAAAGACTCCCCTGTGTTTCTAACTAACAAAGCTCCGAAGCAAGACTCAAAAGGATCCCACTGTTTGCAAGTAACTTCATTATATCCTGGAATAAAGCTCACGAATATTTATAGGTATACAAATGTATCCAGCACCCTGACATTTAAAAAAAATTTACAATATGCAGCACCCAATCAAATATTAAGAAGCAGGCAAAGAAGCAGAAAAAAAAAACAACCCACAACAAGGGGGAAAAAATCAATCAAAACCAACTACAAAAAAAGGCAAATTGGTGGGGGGGGGGGCGCGCCTGGGTGGCTTAGTGGGTTAAAGCCTCTGCCTTCGGCTCGGGTCATGATCCCAGGGTCCTAGGATCGAGCCCCACATCGGGCTCTCTGCTCAGCAGGGAGCCTGCTTCCTCCTCTCTCCCTGTCTGCTTCTCTGCCTACTTGTGATCTCTATCTGTCAAATAAATAAATAAAATCTTAAAAAAAAAAAGGCAAATGGTACAATTAATAGACAAGGATGTTAAAAAGTCATTATGACTGTGTTTCACACATTAAGAAGCTAGAGTGAGATTATGTATTTGAGATTTAGATGATATTACAAGACCCAAAACCAACTCCTAGAAATGAAAACTAAAACTCCTGAGATGAGGCGCACCTCACTGGCTCACTCAGTAGAGCAGGTGACTCTTGATCTCAGGATCATGGGCTCAAGCCCCACGTGGGACAAAGAGCTTACTTAAAGAAATTAATTAGTTAAAAATAAATTAATATGGTAAATCAACAAAACTCCTGAGATGAAAAATACAGCAGATGGAATTAATGTCAGATTAAGCATTAAAGAAAAAACATTTGTAAATTTGAAGATACGAGGAAAGAAATTATCAAAAAATAAAACAGAGGAAAAGAAGAGAAAAAAATGAGTAGAGCATCAGTGAACTGTGGAACAATCTCAAGAATTCCAAATTATATTATCACTGGGGTCACAAAAGCAGAGGACAAAAATTCCTTGAAAGACAGAAACTACCAAAGTTCACTCAGGAGGAAAATTTACATCTTCTAGAGAAATGAAATCAGTGGTTATAAAACCATAAAACAGGGGGCACCTGTGTGGTTCAGTAGGTTAAGCATCTGCCTTCAACTTGGGTCCTGACCTCGGGCGACCTGGGATGGAGCCCCACACGGGCTCCCTGCTCAGTGGAGACTGTTTCTCCCTCTCCCTCTGCTTCCTTCTCCCACCTCTTCATTCTCATGTTCTGTCTCTCTCAAATATAGAAATAAAAATCTTAAATAGATAGATAGATAGATAGATATAGATACATGTATCTATATCTATAAATCTATCTCTCTATATATAACACAGAGGAAGGGTTGGGTGATGCAGTTGGTTAAGTGTTAGACTCTTGGTTTCAGCTCAAATCATGATCAAGATCATGTCCCCAGTGTGCTCTGAGCTCAGCAGGGAGTCTGCGTCTCTCTCTCTTTCTCTTTCTCCCCGTCTCCCTCCGCCCCTCCCCCCATGCTTTCTCTCTAATATAAATAAATAAATCTTTTTTTTTAAGATTTTATTTATTTATTTGACAGAGAGCGATCACAAGTAGGCAGAGAGGCAGGCAGGGCGGGGGGAGGCAGGCTCCCCGCTGAGCAGAGAGCCCAATGCGGGGCTCAATTCCAGGACCCTGGGATCATGACCTGAGCCAAAGGCAGAGGCTTTAACCCACTGAGCCACCCAGGCGCCCCTAAATAAATAAATCTTAAAAAAAAAAAAACACTCTCAGGTTCCCTGAGAAAAGCCTGCTTCTCCCTCTCCCACTCCCCATGCTTATGTTCCCTCTCTCACTGTCTCTTTGTCAAATAAATAAATAAAATCTTAAAAAAAAAAAAAAAGAAAACTGTAACACAGAGGAAACTCTCGAGACTCGGATGAACTCACCAGTGAGTTGTACCAAAGATTTAAGGAAGGAACATTTCCAATCTGTTCAAATGCTTCCAGAAAATTGAAGGGGCAAGAATATTCCCAACTCATTCTACAAAGCAAGCATTACACAGATACCAAAACTAGCAAAGACATTTCAGGAAAGAACATTACTGATTCAGGTTCCTCACAAACATCAATGCAAAAATTCTTTTTTAAAAATATTTTGTTTATTTATTTGAGAGAGTGAGAGAGAGAAAGAGAGAGCACAGAGGGAGAGGGAGAAGCAGATACGCTGCTGAACAGAGAGCTGGACAGCTGGATGCGGGACTGGATCCTGGGACCCTGAGATCATGACCTGAGCTAAAGTTAGACACTTAACTGACTGAGCCACCCAGGCACTCCATCAATGCAAAAATTCTTAAGAAAATTTTGGCAAATCTAATAAAAAAATTTTTTTAAGTTTTTCCCCAGAAATGCATGATTGACTTTTTAAAAATCAACTAATGTATTCACCATGTTAATAAAACAAGAAAAAGGAAAAATCTCAATAAATACAGAAAACATATTTGACAAAATATTTCTAAATATATATCTCAGTAAACTTGGATAGAAGGCAAATTCCTCAGCCTGATAAAGAAATGACTATGAAAAATCTTCAGCTAACATTAATAATGGTGAAAGACTGAAGCCTTCTCCTACACAGGAGCAGGGATGTGTGTTCTCACCATCTCTGATGAACATTGTACTAAAGGTTCTAGCCAGTCTAAGAAGGCAAGAAAATCACATGAAAGGTATAAGCTTGAAAAGGAAAAGTAAAACTCTTAATTCACAGGTGACATGATTGCTTATGAAGAAAATCCTGTGGAAGCTGGGGGAAAAAATGCTCCTGGAATAAAAGAGCAGACTCTTAGTGTAGAAGATTAATGCACAAAAATCAATGTATGTCCCTATGCTAGCAAGAATCAAAAATTCAAATTTTGAAATGCTATTTACAATAGCATTAAAAATATGAAGCACTTAGAAATAAATCTGACAAAAGATGCATAATACTTGTACATTAAAAATTAGTAAAGATCGGGGCATCTGGGTGGTTCAGTCGTCAAGCGTCTGCCTTTGGCTCAGGTCATGATCGGGGGCTCCTGGGATCGAGCCCCACATCGGGCTCCCCACTCAGCAGGAAGCCTTCTTCTCCTTCTCCCACTCCCCCCTGCTTGTATTCCTTCTCTCGCTGTCAAATAAATAAATAAAATTCTTTAAAAAATTACTAAAGATCAATGAGAGAATTAAAGAATACCTAAACAAATGAAAAGATATCCTGCGTTCGTGGATCATAAGATCCAATGTTTGGGGCTCCTGGGTGGCTCAGTTGATCAAGCATCCAACACTTGGCTTCAGTTCAGGTCATGATCTCAGGGTTGTAAGGTTAAGCCCCACACTGGGCTCCCCACTCATCAGAGAGTCTGCTTGGGATTCTTTCCCCCTCTCCCTCTGTCCCTCCCCCTACTCATGCTTGCTCTCTTTGTCTCTCTCTGTCTCTAATAAATTTTTTAAAAAGAAGGTCCAATATTTTAATTATGTAAATTCTCCTCAAATTAATCTATAGATTCAATGCAATACCAATCAAAATTCCAACAGACCTTTGTGCGTGTAGATATTGACAATCTGATTTTTTAAAATTCATATGGAAGCAAAAGACCTAGAAGAAGAAAAAAGGAAAAACAACTTTGGAGGACTTAACACTACTTGAATTCAAGATTTATTACAAAGCTAGAATCATTTAGACTGAGTGGTATTGGCATAAAGATAGACAAGTAGATTGATGGAACAGAATAAAGCCGAAGGCATTTGCTTAACCGGCAGAGCCACCCAGGTGCTCCCTACAACCATAAAGTAACAGGGTCTTAACTCCTGGCCAGGGGAGCTCTTTCCTCACCAAAGCACAGGGACAATTTTTGAAAGCTGAACTGCTTAGTTATCTTCGCGTTCAGCTTTCCCAAAGCTAGCAGCTGGCAGCAACGTCCTCAGGAAGCCCGGCAAAGCGAGAAAGGCCTGGCTGGCTTCACTCCTCTCTCCCCTCACCTCCCCGAGCCATCATCTTTGGCAAACTAACCCAATTTAATGGCTTATCAAAAATGCAAGTTTCCTGACTTCTGTACCCCCACTGCCCCAGTACAGTATTTGGCACGTGGCCGGTGCTTGAGAAATCCTGAAAGAAGGAAGAAATGAACAAAGGTAGTGACGTTTCCATCCTTGTTCCTGTCTGTCGTCTGCAGCTCCCCAGCTAGGGCAGGTCCTAGGAGACTCTCAGTACAGAAGAGACTATGGAGCCCAGGTACGTGTGAGACAGGCTAGCGGACTCCGCTTTGCCTGTGAGAAGGGAGTAGAATGCCAGCGAGGGCAAAGCTGGTGCTCCCAGAATGGGAGAGAGACGGGCTTCCTCCCCGTTTCTACACAGGGTCCAGGGAGGTTCTGGGGCAAAGAAGGGGATGCATTTCCGTTGTGACATCTTGACTGCTTTGCGGCTTCCTGAGTGCAGAGAGACAAACAGTGCTCTCAGGGACAGAAGAGGAACAGCGGTGCAGGCAGCCCTCCACGGACAAGCCTGGGGGAGACCCGAGCTGAAGGCTGAGAAGCATCGCTCAAAGCTAAGACTGATGGGTGTGGGACGGGAGGAGGGGATGAGAGTGGGAGCAAGAGGTTTAGGAAATCTGAAGGATCCACGGTTAAGGTGGTCCCATTCGTACCTGCGGACTGGTGGGAAGGAGGAAATTTGGGATAAGTCCATTGGGAAAAGAGCTCATCGTGACAAGCCGGCCAAACCAATGATCTCTAAGCAATGCTATCTGTAAGACAGGAATGTAAGAGCATACATTCGGAAAGTGTAAGTTACCTTGTGATCCTGGCTCCCCACTAGCTTTAGACGCTGGCTTTTCAGAGCGTCGCCGTCACTACTCATCACTTTCAGATATGCTGAAAGTGAGATTATCTACGTGTTCTTAGCACATTCCTAAAAGGCTTGCCTTTAAAATGCCTCTAAAGAGGCCAGAGGGTTCTGTAGGCACAGTCGAATCAGTTCATTTCAGTGATCTGAATGGGGTCTTTAGGCAAATCCTAACTTTAATTATGAAGCAAGAGCCTTGACATGCTTCCTCAATGTCTTAGCTCTGACTGGGCTGAGCTCTGCTCTGACTGGCAGCACCCAGAGCCCTCACAGCTCTGTGCCTCCTTATCACCTGCGACTTTTACACCGGTGCCTTTCCACAGCTGCTTCACCTCTTAGGCACGCACTCTGCTTGGGCATCACAACCATTCTCAGTTCCTCAATCACAACTTGCTAGCAAAACAGAAATTACATTTTAAGATGTCATGTTGCTAGGGTTCCGAACTCTTGTGCTCAAAGAGAAAAGATGGATATGGAATGCAATGGTAGAAAGAACTCGATTGGGAGCCTGGAGATAGAGATTCTAGCCCTGGCTCTGCCCTTTCTTATGAGTGAACGCCGTGGAATCAGTCTAATTAACTTGTAGCTCACTGGTCAGCCTCCCTTATCATGACTGTGCTTTGCCAAGGGAGGCAGAATTGGAAAGGAATATCGTTAACCTCGGGCCGAGGATCAGACCTGAATCTTCCATGTGATACCCAGAAGATGGGTTGAGTGGCCAAGCCCATTCCAAGAGCTCTTTTTTTTTTTTTTTTAAGATTTTATTTATTTGTCAGAGAGAGAGAGAGAGGGAGGGAGGCAGGCAGAGGGAGAAGCAGGATCCCCACTGATCAGGGAGCCCAATGCAGGACTCCATCCCAGGACCCTGGGATCATGACCCGAGCTTAAGGCAGACACTTAACCAACTGAGCCACCCAGGCGCCTCTCCAAGAGCTCTCTGTAGGAAATTTTTCTGTTATCCAGTTTCCAAATGGCCTGGGGCTCATCCATTCTCTCAGCGGAGAAGTATAGCTGAGGCGGCCATAAGAAAAACAGCCCTCGTAAGGAGAGCACTAGGTAAGCAAACATTCAGTTGGTGCCACCCCTGAAACTGAACTTGAAAACCTGTACTTGCTGGCTTCTGTGAACTAATAGCATTCAGTGAGAGGTCAACCTTGGTTTTCTGCAGGACATATTAGCGTAAGTGCCTTAAAATTAGTAAGTTAATTAACCCATATAACCCTAACCCTAACTCCATGAAAAGCACCCACCACATACTAATAAGGCTATCATTTCCTTTTTCATCATCATATATAAGGTTTGTGAGAACAGAGATTTAATTTTACCATTATTCACTGCACTACTTCCAGTGCAATAGAACTCAGCCATCCAAACTCCAAACTCAGCATCCTGTTTCCTGGCACGGAATGTTTATCCATAAATGTTTCTCAAATAAAGGAATCATTTAATGAGATACTTGTGAACTGAATCTGTATGCAATGCTTTGGAGAACCACCAAATTTTTGTGACCTGCCTTGATCAGAATAATGGTAGCTTCATTTTGCCTAACAACTTCCTGTGACTACCTTCACATTTCCGTACTCATTCCTTCAGGTGGTCTCCTAGCAACCTCAGGAGACTGGTAGAGACCCCAGCTTTATTTTAAAGAAGAAAGCTGGAAGTCATTATTTCGGAGTTGTGGATTAAATCCCAACCTACCCAATGCTAGGGCTACAAGATGGTACTTGCCAGACTCCACCAGCAGGTCAACAAGCCCCGTCAACCATCTTTGCAGCTTGCCCCCACCCACCATTAGAAGAGAGAGAATAGTTTTTATGAATAGGCAGCCTAGATAAGTATATCACCATAATACTGTTTTTATGATTTTATTAAAGGAACTACCTGGTTTCGATACTCTTGGTTGACAGATACCTAAATAGAAAGCATCTAATGAACTCAAACCTCAGCTCCACAAAATAATGCAAATCAATCCAATATTCTTGAGAAAAGACTTTTTTAAAATTTAATTTTATTTAAATTCAATGAATTAACATATAGCGTATTATCAATTTCAGAGGTAGAGTTCAGTGATTCATCAGTTGCATAGAACATCCAATGATCATTACATCAAGGGCCCTCCTTAATGTCCAGCACCCAGCTACCTCACCTCTCACCCACCTCCCCCCCGGCAATCCTCAGTTTTTTTCCTATAGTTAAGGGTATCTTATGGTTTGTCTCCCTCTCTGATTTCATCTTATTTTTCCCTCTATTCCCCTATGATCCTCCGTTTTGTTTCTTAAATTCCACATGAGTGAAATCATGTAATTGGCTTTCTCTGACTTATTTTGCTTAGCATAATACCTTCTAGTTCTGTCCACATCATTGCAAATGGTAATATTTGTTCTTTTTGGATGGCTGAGTAATACTGCATTGTTTATATACCACTTCTTTATCCACTCATCTGTCGATGGACATCTCAGCTCTTTCCATAGTTTGGCTATTGTGGATGTTGCTGCTATAAACTTTGGGGTGCAGGTGTCCCTTCGGATCACTACATTTGTATCTTTGGGGTAAATACCCAGTAGTACAATTGCTGGGTCAAAGGGTGATTCTATTTTTAACTTGAGAAAAGATTTTTTAAAAACAATATACTTCAGAGATTTCCAGTGGGATAACAAACTCACACTGCCTCTTTTTCTTAGTCCTAGAAGATAATGCCGTTCTACCCTAAGGCCTGATTATTATCAGAATTGGTTCAGAGCTTTTAAAAATGCAGATTCCAGGGCTCTACCCCTGACCACTCCATCGCCCTGCAGATACACCCAAGATTCTGATATAGCACGTCTGGGATATGGTTTCGAATCTGCCTGTGGAAAATGGTCCTCATGTGGTTTTGTTGAGCAACCAAATTTCAGAACGACCTTACATACTGTACTGCTATGTGCGCGTCTCCCAAAACTACTGACTGACTACAAAATCAGGGGCTCCTTTCCCCTTATTCTAAAGGAAAGGACTATGTCTCTTAACCTGCCCATCCTGGTGCAAATACGGGGGCTACAAACTCACGTGCCTGCAGGGCCAGGCATATAACATAATTGCATGGAGGCAGGAAGGGAGCACTGGGGACTGTAGCAAACATGACTGAATTAAAGCAGACAGATGCTGACCAGTTCTACCCAAGTGTGAACATAAGTCCAGCATTGCCAGAGCTTCCAAGTTTTCAAAAGCAGCCACAAACCCAGATTTTATTAAAAAAAAAAAAAAAAAAAAAAGGTCCTATGAAGGCGGAAGACCTCTGCAGGTAGCATGCGGCCCAGAGACCATACAATTTCAGGCTCTGCGCAACAGCACAGACAAAACGCTTCCAGGCAGTGTATTCACTTCCTGAGGCCGCTCAAATAAACGGTCACAAATCAGGGGGTTAAAGCAATGGACATTTACTCTCCTGCCATCATGGAGGTCAGACACCCTCAGTCAAGGGGTTGTCACGATGGCTCCTTCTGGCTCTGAGGGAGACTCATTCCAAGCCTCTTTCCTTGCTTCTGGTGGCTGTTAGCTATTCTCAGTGAGTGGATGTCTCTCTCCCACCTGCCTCTGTGTTCAGTGGTCTTTTCCCCTGTGTCTCTCACCTGTCTCTGTCTTCCCTTTTATTCTAAGATCTCATCTTTCGATTTTAAATCCAGCATGATTTCCTTTCAAGATCCTTAATTACACTTGCAAAGACCCTTTTTCCAAATGAAGGTCCCATTTACAGGATCCAGGGGTTAAGATTTGGACATTACTATTTTGAGGCCACTAGTCAAACCACTACAGGGGGGTTGGCATTTTTAAAAATCCAAATCCATTATTTCAAAATATATATTTTCCCAACCTTTCCACACATGTACTATTGTACTACTATGATAGAAAGGACTTACATTCTGCAGGAAAACCTGCAAGCTCAGGTATGTTTTTATTTCTTATATACTTCCTAGATTTATGTTCCTTTACATTCTATTACCATCAAACCCATTGCTCTGTTTGCACCACTGCTTCTCGAGTCCGGGATGGGAGGCAAAAGGAGCGCTGTTTCCGCAGTGTTCCACCACAGCAGATCTCCTTGCCTGGGGAGGATCCTCTCTCCGTGTTTGGGAAGGCAGAAAGGGTGATGGTGGAAGAGCAGAGTGGATAAGGTGTTGAGTGAAGAGAGAGAAAAACAGGCAAAGTAGGAGTTGGGCCCAGGTGTGAGAGGGAAAAAGCAGGAAATGTGATTGACCTGAAACAGCTCCTTGAAAGAGTTCAGTTTTCCCAAAGGGAATTTTGCAGGCGCCACAAACTCCAGTGCCATCTTTAGTGCCATCTACTGGGAAGCATGGGAACCAGATCGACCGGAGCTGGGAAAACAAAACACCGGGTCCCACCTTCAGTCTAAATATAAGAGGGGCGTTTTTATGGAGACCAGACCCTTACCTGTCTAACAAGGATCTAAGACTCTCAGCAAACACCTCTTCTGTGCATTCCTCACCCTTTACACACACATGGTTCCAGAACTCAGCCATGTGTTGCAACTTACCTCCCAAGCTACTCAGGAAGCTCTAGAACATCAGGAGCTGCATCGCTTCCCTTCCTGTCCTCAGTACAAGCATGGAGTCTGGCACAGAACAGCATCTCCAAGAATAACCAAATAAAGAAAAGCCTATTGAATATAAGGAAAACTCAACTTAAGAAATCTACTTCTTGGGGCACCTGGGTGGCTCAGTGGGTTAAAGCCTCTGCCTTCAGCTCATGATCCCAGGGTCCTGGGATTGAGCCCCACATCAGGTTCTCTGCTCGGCAGGGAGCCTGCTTCCCCCTCTCTCTCTCTCTGCCTGCCTCTCTGCCTGCTTGTGATCTCTGTCAAATAAATAAATAAAATCTTAAAAAAAAAAAAAAGAATTCTACTTCTTGGGGTTTCTGGGTGCCTTGGTCCATTAAGCATCTGACTTTGGCTCAGGTCATGATCCCGGGGTCCTGAGATCAAGCCCCATGCCCAGCTCCTAGCTCAGTGGGGAGCCTCCTTGTCCCTCTCCCTTTGCCCCTCCCCACCCGCTCTGGTGCTCTCTCAAATAAAATCTTGTTTTAAAAAATTCTACTTATCATCAACCATTACTTGACAAATTTATAGAAACCGAATGGAAGACAAACCACAAGAGAAAAACTTGATTACGTATGGTTTAATAAAGTCTTTGGGCTTTCTTTAGCCCTCAGGAAGTACGCTCAGGGCCCAGTCACAGTGGGGAGTGGGCTGTTGTGCTCCATGGACAGAATTACCCTGTGCAGCAAGCTGACCTTGCCCCACCGTCAACCACTCAAAGGACAAAGGTGAGGTGTGCACAGGTGCATAGATGTATAAAATAATACAAAATACCATTTGGTTTTTCTTTTTTTTTTTATTTAGATTTTTTATATATTTAATAAGAGAGCGAGAGAGCACAAGGAGGGGGAGCAGCAGAGGGAGGGGAAACGCAGGCTCCCTGCTGAGCAAGGAGCCTAATATGGGGCCCCGATCCTAGGACCCTGGGATCATGACTTGACCCGAAGGCAGAGACTTAACTGACTAGCCACCAGGTGGTTTTGAACCCCAGTTCCTGACACAGGGTTCCATAAAGTCCTATCATTTCCTGGGTGATAGAAGCATCTTTTGTTCTAACGAGGTGACTCTTGGTAGGTTCTTGGATGGGAACTGGTCCCCAGAAAGATAAAGCCATGGTTCAAGAGGAAGCTTGGAATTTTCAACTCCCTTCTCATTCTCTGGGGAAGAGAGAGGGGCTGGAAATTGAGTTAACACTCAGTCATACCTACATGATGAAGCCTCCATAAAAATCCCAAGAGTACAGGTTCTGAGACCTTCCAGGTGGGTGAACACGTGGAGGTGCAAGGAAGGTGGCGTGCCCAGAGGGGAGCTCCACACCCCTTCCCAGACACCTTGCCTTGTGCATCTCTTCCATCTGCTTGTCCCTGAATTGTACCCTTTGATAATAAACTGGTGACCTAAGTTAACAGTGGCCCTCAGTTCTGTGAGCTGCTTTTGCTGATGATTGAACCGGAGAAGGGGCCATGGGAACCCATGACTTACGGCTCGTTGCTGAGCACAAGCGACCACCTGGAGTCCCGATTCTGAGACACACCTGAAGCCGGGCAGGGAGTCTCTGGGTCTGCACTAACCTCAGGCAGATGTGTCCAATTTGATGTGTCCAATTTGTAGGACACCTTGCTGGTGGTGACGAGCTGGAGCATTGCTTGGTATGGAGAAAAAAACCCTCCACATCCAGCGTAAGAGTGCTGTGAGTCTGAGGAAAGGCAAACACAGTGTGTTTTTCCTAGACAAAGTGGGAGAACATATTCCATCAAGTGAATGTTGCCGCTCGTGTCTCAGAGCTAAGCCATGGATGGGAGTAGCATAGCCGAATCACACAACTGCTCACGTAACCTTTACCTCAATCGTCCTCAACTTTGGCTGCACATGATCACCTAGAAAGCTTCTGACAGTCTGATGCATAGGCTGTCTCCCAGACCAAGTAAATGAAGAATCTCTACAGGTGGTACCCAAACCTCGGTATTTTTTTTAGTATCCCAGGGAGCACACTGTTGGTGAGAATGGAAAATGGTGTAGCCACTGAGGGAAACAGTATGGCAGTTCCTCAAAAAATTAAAAATAGAGCTACCTTATGATCTAGCAATTCCACTTCTGGGTATTTATCAGAAAATTAAAATACTAGCTCAAAAAGATATGTGTCCCCCCATGTTTATCGCATCATTATTTATAATATCCAAGATATGAAAACAACCTAAGTGTCTATCATTGAATGAATGGATAAAAAAGATGTGGTAACATATATACAATGGAATATATTCTGCCATAAAAAAGAATGAAAACTTGCCATTTGAGACAACATGGAGGACTTTGAGGCCATTATGCTAAGTGAAATAAGTCAGAGAAAGACAATTATCATATGCTCTTACTTACATGTGGAATCTTATAAAACAACAAAGACCCTAAAACCAAGCTTACAGATAGAACAGACTGAGGGTTGCCGGGGGTGGGGGGGGCGGTGGGTGCAATGAGTGATGGGGGTCAAAAGGTACAAAATTCCAGTTATAAAATCAGTCAAGGGAATATAATGTACAACATGGTGACTATAGTTAATAATACTATATTGCATATTTGAAAGTTACTAAGAGCAGATCTTAAAAGTTCTTATCATATTCAAAACATTCCCCAGGTATATTAGTTTTCTATTACTGCTATAAGGATTTACCATGGATTTAGCGGCTTAAAACAAAACGCATTTATTATCTTTTATGTCTACAGTGCTAAAGACCGAAAGAGGCTCACTGGACTAAAATCAAGATGTTGGCAGATTTGCATTCCTTATTGGAGGCTCTGGGGGAGAATCAGTTCTCTCACCTTTTCCAGGTTCTAGACGCCGAGGAGCTCTTTAAATCTTCAAAGCCAGCAACCATCAGTGGAATCTTTCTCATACTGGATCATTCTGACATTAACTTTTCTGCACCCCACCCCCCGCCAATTTCAAGACCCTTGTGATTGTGTTGGGCCCACCCAGATAATCCAGAATAATCTCCTATCTTAAAGTCAGCTGATTCACAATATCAAATCCATCAGCTACATGAATTCCCCTTTGCCATGTAATGTAACATATTCATGGGTTACCAAGATTAGGACATGTTAGACACATCTGGGGACCATTATTACCATATCAGTTGACTCTAACATGAAGCTGAGAACTACTGGTTTACCCATAGGAGGGACTAAAGAAGTGGCTCAGTTAGCAAGCTGGGCCGTGATGGAAGACTGGAGCCGCACACTGAGAAACTGGAGTGTTGGGAGGGGTGAGAGAGGGGCAACAGATGGTTACAGAACTTGTCTCGCAGGAGGAGGGGGTTGTCGTGTGATTTATTATTGCTCAGTCTCTGAGTCCTGGGAAGTTAAACTGTGTACTACCCCAAGGATGGTGGGACCATCTCCACGCAGGAGTAGCCATTGCAGAAAACATAGGTCATGTCGCAAGATGGGACTTCAGCAGACTTCCGGGACCAGTAGCTAACAGCTTGCTCCTTGTTTTCGGCTCACTCAGAGCCTGGGTGTGTGCCAGATTCTCAAGTGCTCTGGAGCTTTCCCGGTGGAAGATGCAAACTACCTGCCCACAGGTTAGTTACGGCTTGAAGACTTTTTTTTAAGATTTCATTTATTTCTCAGAGAGAGCACACAAGCAGGGGGAGCTGCAGGCAGAGGGAGAAGCAGGCTCCCCACTGAGCCAAGGAGCCTGATGTGGGACTCGATTCCAAGACGCTGGGATCGTGACCTGAGCAGAGGGCAGACACTTAACCGACCGAGCCACCCAGGTGTCCCTTGAAGATACTTTCTGACTGGCCAATATTTTAACAGCCACACACATGGAAACATTCAGGATTTCTGGCTTTTCTTCATAGACCTAGCTTTGCTGGGACAGCATTCTGTCAGGACCCCTCTCAGCTGCTCCCGTTTGAGGGAGCCCTTTTTTTCCGGTCTGCTGCAGCCTTCATCCTAGCCTTGTTGTTTTATGCCTGCTCACTTCACACAGGTATGTGATTTGCCTGGTCTGGAAGGTATCTGAGTTCACAGGCTTCCCCCTCCTTCAGAATTCCTGTGCCTAAAGTTGGGCTAAATTCTCATAAAGACCCATTTGCGTGTCGTCAGTACAAAAGTGAAGAGCTGTGAGATGTTAACTAGACTTATTGTGATCATTTCGCAATACATACAAATAACCAATCATGCTGCACTCCTGAAACTAATGTTTTATGTCAATTATATCTCAATAAAAAAGAAATAAAGAGAAAATGGAAACTCATCCCCACCCCCCTAAAAGAGGGAGTAGTTTTCCACTGGGGAAAGATGGGACACAACCAAGGGCATTGCCTGTACACAGAAAACTCTTTTCTCACAACTTAGGGAGCACACCAAGGGGAGTAAAGACCAGTATCTGAGAAAACCGCCTGAGTCACCATGTGTTCCAGGGAGCAAAGTGGCCTCCATTGGTTAAAAATCTCTTCGAAGGAAATAAAGCTGAAAGCTGCCAAACTGTAATTTCTGTCGGCTGGTCTTCCTTCAGCCTTTGGAGGTACACCAAATCAATTTCGCTCTTCTTTCGTACCCACAGACTTCCAAAATTTTGAAGACAACTGTCATTACCCCTGCCGGCCTCTTCCCACTTCCGAAGGCTCCTTTCCAACAAGCCTGCCTACTCCCCTGGGCAGCTCTTCTTAGATGGTTGAGACCTCATCTTCATTCTGGTAAATCTCTAGCTTGGCTGTGCCACCCAAATGTGCTATCCCAAAGCCAGCAGTCTGAGAGAGTGAGAGGACAGAAGGGCAGTCAGAGTAGATCCTCTGACTCAGACCCGGGTCCTCTACCACCTGTCCTAACACTGCATGAGCTTACAAGTTAGAAGACAATGGGAGGATTCCCAAACTGAGGCCCTTTGAGGTACAGGGACATGACAAGACACAGCCTTCCCTTTACATGGCTCCAGGGAAAGATCCTCCCTTTAAGGAACATCAAGTCTTGGTAATGGGTAAAATCCAAAAACCCTACTCTGTCCTCACATCCTTTCTCCTCAATGGGCTGACAAGATTTTGTAAGGATGACACCCTACCTTTGAAATATGCTTCACCTCAAGAGGTTAGAGTCCATTTGAAAGGGCCTGTAAAGTAAGTTGGGATGGTGTATGGTGATAATGCTTACTTTCCATGGCACTGCTCATTAAGTCAGCTTTGGCATAATTAGGAGAGATGAAATTCAAGCCAATCTCTGAACTGCTGCTTCTACAGATTCGATAAATAGGTAGATAGGACTGATGCTGCTGGCTCAAATGAGATTTGAGGTTAGATGTAGCTTTGGCTTAACATTCCTTTATTTCATTAAATGAGATAGTGTACGTGAATCAAAGTTACCGGAACATGCTCATTTTTATTACTAATCCATGTTTTCTGGCCACTCTTAACCATCTTTATATCCATCACAGTCTTTGTGCTGGGTCCCACACGTCAGTCAATGGAGAGTAGACCAGCTCTGGAGACTTCAGTCAGCTGTCTCTGACATGCAATTATGGGGCCACTTACATCCATCCCTTCCACTGAGAACAGAACAAAAACCTTAGGCTACAAGGTTTGGGTAGCTGAGAAAAGTTGTTAGAGTGGGTTAGCATGTTTTTACAACTTGGAATCATGTCCGCAGCGGTTCCATCTGGAGGAAGACAGAGTGGATTAGATGTTTTCTCAAATCTCTCACATCTATGGAAATCCTACTCTTTTTATAGTCTTTTGGCATAGAAAGCTGTTATCTCACTTGAGATCATTCCTACAGAACCAATAGGAAGGTAAAGCAAAAGCAAACCAGCGATCAAATTTGATCGTCTTCCATCCTAAGGAGCTCGGTGTACAGTCATTAAGGCATCAGCATCTGCTGGGGGCTCCAGCAGGGAATCCTACTCAAGGACACAGGAGAAGCAGAGGGAATCAACCCGAGTGGTACTAAAGAGGACAGGATGGGAAGGACATTTTCTATTTCCCCAGACCTTCAGGCAACCCCACTAAGGTGGAGGTATGAAACCAGGAAAAATGCAAGGCTTAAAAAATACTGTGCATTATAATTCTTCAATCTCTGGAAGGCTAGGAGCCCAAGGTCAGTGTGGCAGGAAGCGGAGCAGACTTCCCGGCCCAGCAGTCACACAATCTTCACGGTCTTGAGCATATCTGACAGTACATACGTGTCATCCCAGCCCCTCCCAGGCTTCCTCAGGGTCTGCTCCAAGGCCTGGGCCATTTCCAAGACCTCTGGCGTGGCAAGTTTCTGCTCCGAGCGCAGCTGGCAGAACAGGATCTCATTTACTTCACCCTCAATTCGCCGCACATACAGGAGAGGGAAGACCTCTTTGAGCCCCGTCAGAACTGAGTCCTTCAGCCCCAAGTCCCGGCACACAAGGTTGAGGATAAAGACACCTACAGGGTAGGAAGGAAACAGTCATGTCTGGCAGATCGGGGACACGCTGGAGACAAGGTTCAGCTCTGAGAACAGACCGATTCCTGCTGGTGGCCTAAGAAAACCCAGCTGCAGTGAGTCTGCAGAGAGCACACTGCGTATGAAGGCAGGAATATGTGAACGATGAGAAAACATCAAGCTAATTTCTTGCTCTTCTGTGCTGGTAACAAATTACTTTGCCATTCTCCTTGCCTCAGTTTCCCAAAGAAATGCTTTGAGAAAGAAGTAATTAATACTCCAAGAAAAAAATGTACCAACTCCACAGGGGTGTCACACTCTTGACATATACACTTTGGGGTGTTCCGCAGCCAGGAAGAGGGCCAAGGTTACCTTGACCTAGAACAATGAAGTTCCCAAAATCTATGTTCACCCAAGTGCCTGACACCAAACCAAAACATCGGGGAGGCCGTCAACGTGAGGGCGAAGAGCTCTAGCTTCCAAGAGACGTTGGCGCCACAGCTTGTTACCTTGTGGCACCTTGGCAAAGTTTCCTTACTTCAGTTTCCTTATTTGAAAATGGGCTGCTGTGACGACAAAACAGCACAACGTCTAGGCCGGGCCCATGGAAAGAAATCAGATGGTAGCTGGCATGACCGTGCTGGGGGAGATGTGAATTGCTGCACACGGTAAAACTGTTCGGCAACATCTAGGAAACCCCAGCTTACAAGTCAACTCTGATCCAGTAATTACAACCCCACCTACATGCCTGACAGACCTGCAAATGCATTTCACTGAAAGGCACCTACTGGACTGTCGATGTCAATACTGCTTACAAAAGCCTCAAGTAGGAAATAATCCAACAGCACAGCAGATGGGAGAAACAAATGCGCTCCAGACACACAACGACACTACACAACAATAAAAATAACAATGTAAACACAACACTATGGATAAATCTCACAAAGATCATGTTTCGTGAAGGAAAACAAACAGTATGTTCCATAAGATTCCATTTACACAAACAACAAAAATGGGCAAAACTAAGCAGTACTGACTGAAGTTAGGATGGGNAACAAAAATGGGCAAAACTAAGCAGTACTGACTGAAGTTAGGATGGGGTTCTCCTTGAGAGGAGGAGTTACAGGAGGAGGTAAGGGGTGGACCCTCTGGTGGGCTCCAAGTGTTCTGTGTTTTCAGAGTAAACGGATGTGTTCACTGCGGGGAAATTCATCAAGCTACACACTTATGCACACTTTTTGTTAAAAAGAAAACAATTTTTAAAGGCCCCATCCCACCTCCCACCCCAACCTTTTGTACTTCCTACCTTCAGGAGTCAAGATGCTTTTGACCTTTTGCAGGAAAGGCTGGTCCACAAAAGCTGGTGGTGGGCAACTCATTCCCAGTGTTGGGTCCTTGCTGTCAACATCAAACATGACGACATTGTAGTGGGGCCGAGCTGGGAAGAGAGAGGCAAACGAGTCTTCGTCTAACACCATCTACGTTCCTACACCACACGTGCCCTGTGACCTGTGGTGGCCGCAGGCGGCTACGTCAGAAGGATGACCTGGACGCCATGGCTTGTCTGTAAGGGCACTGACGTCACTGTCCAGGGGAGTCGCTGTCACTCAGGGTTCCGCTGTAAGTACCCCACATGATAGCCAGGGCTTTGACCTGATCTTTTCCTCCACATTTAAAAGCACCTTCCAGAGACGCCTCGGTGGCTCAGTGGGTTAGGCCTCTGCCTTCGGCTCAGGTCGTGATCTCAGGGTCCTGGGATCGATCCCCGAATCGGGCTTGGGGATCTCTGCTCGGCGGAAAGCCTGCTTCCCCCTCTCTCTCTGCCTGCCTCTCTGCCTACCTATGATCTCTCTATCTGTCAAATAAATAAACAAAATCTTTAAAAAATAAAAAAAAATAAAAGCCCCTTCCATAAGCACACATAGTCATGGGGTCCACACTAGCGTCATTGCTACTTGGTTAAGAGTCCATCTGTACCAGTAATTTTCAATCCCAGCAGAACCTCAGGGTCACCTCAGGATAGTTGAAATACTTGGGAGAACCCGGGCTCCATTCCTGACCACCCGAGTCAAAAACCCTGGTGTGGGAAGGAACAGGTAGGAGGGGAGACAGGAAGCCTCAAGTATTTTTAACTCCCAGGTAATTCAAAATACAGGCAGAGTTAAGAACTATTGATTTACGCAAAGCAGCTGCCTAAGCCTTTAAGGACTGACCTAGCAAGTGGTTGCAGGGGAAAATGTTATCAAATTAAAGTTAGTGTATTTTTTCTAGTACTTGAATAACTAACTGCGGGCTCAAGAAAAAAGATCTTGCTACCTGGGTGAGAAAGAACGGATGATGCGTGAGATGCGCCCCTTGCTCTATCGGAAACAGTTTTTACAGGGGTAACCTGCAATGCTACGGACTTGCAGCAAACTTTGAGACCACGATAATGGTTATTCAATAATGAATAAATACTGACTTAGGGCTACTGCATGCCCATTACCGGGCATGGCACAGATCTCGTTTCGGTTTCTTAGAGAGCAGAACAAGGTGGCTCATCGAAGTCCAAGGACAACCACAGCTCACATCTGTAGCACTGAGCCCTCTAACAACCTTGCTTGTTAGAGACAATTGCCAGGCTCTTCAAAACTGACTGACAGGCAGTAACGATGGCCACACATCACAGACTGAGTGCCGTCCATGAGCCTTGAGCAGTTTCAAAGATTTCCCACGTACTAGCTATGTTGGGCCCGGGTCCCCACACGGGCCCCAGCCTCAGAGAGGTAACCTGTAAAGCTCTGATAGACTTAGATACACTTCATAGAAAGTTCAGCTTGCAATTAAAATTCCTGCACCATCTGTCTATCCCAGCACCAAAATACTCACCCCAGGCACCCTGCTCTGCCACACCCTAACCGGGAGATGCTCTGATCCAGTGAGAACCAGAGGATGAGGTATGGAACAGACAGACCAGGAAGGGTGTGTGGCTCGAGCTCCCAGGTTCACTTAAGACAGAACCAACCTGGCTGACTTCTCCCTGAGGGACCCATGCTCCGGGAAGGACCAGCCCCCAGGAGCCTACATATAACGTGGCAAAAGGAGCACAGGAGCTATTGCAGAACATTAATATGCTTTGTCCTACGTCTGAGATAGGAAACATGAGAGCAAAACGGAGCCTTAACTGCAGCACAGCAGGGCCACCACAACCCGGCTGAGCAGCCTCTGCTTCAGCGATTCTCAGCCTCAGCACCACTGACACTGGGGACAGATAATTCTCTGTCAGGGGTGGCTGCCCCGTGCATGGCAGGATGTTGAGCAGGATCTCTGGTCTCTACTCACTTGCTGCCAGAAGCACCCTCACCTGTGCTTACAAGGGCCAATGACACGTCGGCAGACACGGCCCGACGCCTCCAGGGGTACAAGCACTGATCTACACGAATGCTGTCTGGCTCTCTCTGCTTCACCCCCAGCTGGAAGACTGAATAAACAACTCCCCACACACACCCCAACTTTTCTTCCCCTTTTCCTCACCCAGCTACACACCTTAGGGGTTCCTTGGGAGGATGAGGAAGTGGCAAGGACACAGAGTCAGAAGAGAACCAGGAGAAAAGCCCGCTGATCCGTTAGCACCCCAAGGGCAGACATGGTCGATTTTCCTTGTTGCTGTATCCCAACCGCCCAGCTCAGTGCTGAGGACGTGGCTGGCACTCCAGATTTACTGAATCAGTACATCAACCAATGAGGAACACATCAACGGGCGAAAGACGGGGACAAGATTAATTGTCATAGATGAAGCCTAGAGGCCCGTGCAGGTCTGCTGACTTTGAGGACTCTTCTCCCAACACCCCTCCAAATTCTCCAAAAGCTGCAGTACCTTCTCTTCCCGCCAGGCTGGTAATATAGTCCAGGCCGTCTGCAACATGGACCTTCATCCGATCGCTCTGGGAGAAGCCAAACCACTGGGTGGCCACTTCCAACATGCAGGGGTCGATCTCCACAGCATCAATGCAGGACTTCGGGAAATGATCGTGGACAAAAAGAGGGAGGCTGCCCCCACCCAGGCCTACTACCAACAATGCCAGTGGGGTCTCTGCAATAAAGGAATAAAGAATCATTTGACAATCCGCTCACTGAAAGTTTTGTACTAGCCTTGGGGAGGGCTAAGGAGGGAGCTGGATTATTGGCTCTGCCCAGGGGATACAAGATTTAGAGGCCCAGCCTCTCTGTCTCATCCCAGAAATTTAGGGGCCAATCTGACATCTGAAAACTCAACCCTGGCCTCACAATCCTTCCTCTACTACATCCAGAAGCTGAACCGGTGTGTTATTATTACAGAGCCTTAAAGATCCCAAAGCTCTCAGCTGATATCATACCAAGAGTCCCCACCGTATGCATGATCAGACTTCCCCTAGGAACTGGGAGGAACAATGGCCAACGTCTCACTCTACAAGGCAGTGTAGATGCAATGCCCTCTGCCCAGCTTTCAACTCAAAGGCCACAGGTGCCCTCTCAGACACATCAGCCAAGTAAGGCATTCCACCCAAGTTCCAGAAATCATAGGAAAACAAAGGCCCAAATCCTAGTCCTAAGTACAGAGAAAGCTCAGCAACCATAGGCAGACAGAAGAAGACAAGAAACAAGAATCACCGGAAGGAGACATTAAACTAGGATTGATATCCGAGGATTAAACCTAAGAACTGAGACTCTAGGGACATACAGCAACACCAAGATAAGCCAAGAGCATAGGGTGTTTCATAAGACATCCTCGGGCCTTTAGGTGAACAGTTAAAAGCCTAGACAGAAAAGTGAACATTTTTGCTACTGTGGTCAGATCCAAAGTAATTACTTATTAGTAATAAGCCTATGACTGTTCTACCAATAATAATAGATTTCTTAATGTAAATAGAAATTCGAGAAAGAATTGCATCTGGTGCTCAAATAATGCAGTACTGAAAGCCAGAAATTCTTTCCAAGCGCACAGGAATTTCTGGAGTCATGATTTTTAAATGTTCCATCTGGTTACATGGGTAGACACATGCAAACACTCAATAAACTGAACCTCTTAAAATCTGTGTACTTTCTGTAGCTCACTACATACATTTTATCAACATTATTATTATATTAATTGTCAATATTGATAATTACATTATCAATATTACTAATAATTATATTAGTTATTTATGTTATTAACATGTTAACAGTAATATATCGATTTTATTACTAACATACAAAGTATTATTTGTTTCAGGGGTGTGGGTCTGTGAATCATCAGTCTTCACACAATTCAGAGCACTCACCATAGCACATACCCTCCCCAATGTCCATCACCCAGTCACCCTCCCCCCCCACTTTAATATTTTAAATAAATGAATAAAAGAAAAAAGTTAGACACCCACACATGCAGTCATCTTGAGATTACAATCTGAGTCTGAGGGAAAAGTTACTGGCCATTTATTAACTTAAAAGAAGACTGGGAAGGAGAAAACTAGGAATATGTGTACGTTTGTTGGTCTGTCATCGCTGCGCTCACACCACAGGACAGCTGTAATCGTCCACACCCCCCGCCGGTGGAAGGCACCGGCGTCCCCCTCACCTAGGAGCAGCTCCGGGTTTCGGAGCAGGGCAAGGCCGGCGATCATTGCTTTGTGGTGCTCACAGCACAGGTAAGTCTTGTCAACGGGCCGCCCTGGGGCTGCAGGGAGGTCCTCTGGAGTGTCATCAGCCCGCTGCTTCCTCCTGTCCTTCTTCCGTTTCTTCTGGGCTAAATGAGAGACAGAGATGGTGAGGTCCTATGCTGAGCACGCTAGTCCAGGGAAAGCAAGCCATACCAGCAGCACTGTGCTGTAGCGAGACAGATCCGACTCGAGAACCCACACCCCCGGGCTTGGAGCCTACTTTAAGGAAATGGAAAGGATCCTAGAGGACATGGCCTAGATCTACACTGTCCAATACCATAGCCACTAGCCACCTGTGGCCACTGAACATAAATTACAATTTGAAAATGTTAACGTTTCAGCGCCTGACTCGCAGCAGCCACATTCCATGTGCTCGGGAGGCACACATGGTCAGTGGTTACCGTATTGGGCAACTAAGCGGACATTAAACATCCCCTCCTACTAAACAGCACCAGACTAGGAGACCTGTGAGGTACCCGCCAACTCCAAAGCCCCCCTGAAACCTATCCCAGAGGCCGGCAGTACGGAGGAGGTGGGGGCCACCTGCACCCGGAACTTTTCCGGCTCACCTCACAGAAGTTTACTGAATTAATACAATACAGACGCATATGGAGCCCCGTACCAAACAGACAGCCTCCAAACTGAAGGCATTAAAGTGATAACCACATCTGTGTGGTAAAGCACCACCCCAGCCCCTTATCAACTGAGACCCGGGCTTCACTGAAGAATAACATACACCTCCACTCTGTTTACTGCCGTTTACAGCAGAGCCCAGATGGTAACAGGAAAACTCACAGAGCCGTGTGCCTCTGATCACAGGTACCCAGGTCGCTCTGGCCACCCTGAATGGAGAGTCCAGGCCATGTCCACTTGGGTCCCACCAGTGTGCGGATGACACCTCACCTCTGTGAGACACATCCTTCAGCAACCTGGCTTCAGACTGCACCACATTCCTGTTGCTGAGGAAGATGAGCCGCCGGAAGTAGTGCTTGTCATCCCCCTGCACATCCTCGACCACGTAGCTGCCACTCAAGGGACTGCAGCCTTGGTGCTGAACGGTCCGGACCCCGATGTCCCCACCCACAGACAGAAAGGGCACCTGAAGATATAACAGAGATGTGGTCAAACACCAGCTCAATTAAGAAACATGAGAAATGATCATCTTTTCCCTTTGTGTATGAGAAATCCCCATACCAAGGTTCAGGACACCAAGAACTTCCAAGATTTGCCATTCTAGTAAGAAACTTTCCTGAGGGGTGCCTGGGTGGCTCAGTGGGTTAAGCCTCTACCTTCGGCTCAAGTCATGATCTCAGGGTCCTGGGCTCGAGCCCCACATCGGGGTCTCTGCTCAGTGGGGAGCCTGCTTCCTCCTCCTCCTCTCTTTCTCTCTCTCTCTGCCCACCCCCTCTCCGCCTACTTGTGATCTCTCTCTCTGTCAAATAAATAAATAAAATCTTAAAAAAAAACCCAAAAAACTAAGAAAGCTGTATTTAAAAAGAAAAAGAAAAAAAAAAAAAAAAGAAAGGAACTTTCCTGGGGCCTTTCAAGAGATCACAAAAGGTTTAATTCACTCTTTGGAAAACCAATTAAACCCATAAAGATCCCCCAAACCCTCAGTAAAATGCAAGGTTTCTCCCTCAGAAAAACATGAGTTTCTCCTTGGGAATGCTCAAAGGACTTTCCATAAAACCTAGAGGGAACCTTCCGCAGGGAACTATGAGAGAAGGAAATCTGAGAACAAATCCAGAGAGAAACCAACCATTCTAAGTTTGGCGAACTCTCTCCCTCCAATTATTCTCATCTTTTTCCCCATTTTTCTTAACAGGAGAAAAACACATTTTCCCTCTAGACTTTTCCATTTCCCTTCTCAATCTTTACTTCCATTTCTTTTAAAGACCTCCAAGAGTATTTAATAATCACCAGGAAACCCTGGCTGTGCAGAGACACCGGCACTCCCCACAGGATCTCCATCTCTTCGAGGGACACCAACCCCAATCAAACACACATTCATCTGCAAACACAAGACAGTGTAGTGGGCAGAACCACAGGCTAGAACCGGGGAGTCTAGGTTTATCTTTCCACATGTGCTACCTGTAAGGCACTCAGCTATCAACGACCCTGTCCGAGCAGGATGGAGTAAGACAGACAATGTCAGCAAAAACCTTGTTTCCTTCCCAGGAAAATGCCAGGCCAGCAACGCTAATATCCCGAAAACTCATCTGAACTGTTCTGCCTCTTTTTCATTCTACACTCAGATAATGATGGTTCTAAGAAGCAAAAGACACAAAAGGAGATAAGGAGAAACAGAGTCTGAACAACCCACAGTATAAAGAGCCAGAGCCTGGAAGGTGGAGAGCATTTCATTTCTGTGTGGAGTCTCAGAGGCCCCACAAACATACACGCTACTGCGAGACTCCAAATAGCCACCCCTCTCCCTCCTCTCACTGCCTGGAGCCAAGAGAACCGAAGTACTGCCCACTTGGTTCTGAGCTGCTGCCATGCCCTCCAGGAATAGACCAGGGGCACACACCCTCGTCCTAGCTCCTTCCAAGTCACCCTCTGCCTATGTGGCCGCTAATATGACTTCTCTAGAGATCCGTGAAAGCTGCTGCCACAGCTGTATTACCTGCTGCTGGGCGGGCATCCCGGCGGGAGCCAACTCCATGACTCTGGCTGACAGCTCGGCCTGGATGCTGTCCATGTCCTCGTACCGCTGGCCTCGGTGGAGGGCCACTGTGATCAGCCTCCTGAAGCCTGCACTGGCCGCCAGCTGCTTCCGACCCTCTTCCATGCCAAAGAGCCACTCGGTCTCACGACCCTGGGGGACTGGAAAGAGCACTTGGTGACACAGAGTCCAGGGAAGAGTGTTCAAGACCCAACCAATATAACCTACATGGCACAGAGTCAGCCCCAGTGAAGTCCCAGCATCCCTTCCAACTATGACCCACTGAGGGCTGTCAATTCCCTAGTGCACAATGCCCAGAGCAAAGCAGCCATCAGACACATGGTAGGGCCCATGTGACCATGTGAGGGAGAGAGGCGGGTACCTAGTCCAAAAAAAATAGCAATAATACTAACACCTATTACATGCTAAGCATTATTCCAAGAAGCGTGCAAATAGAAACTAACTGAATCTTCACGACAGGCTAAGATGCAGGTGGTATTATTATTCCCATTTCATAAACGAGGACATTGAGACACAGAAGTGGAATTATTTGCCCAAATTCACACAATTCGTAAATGGGGAAGCTGGGGTTCAAACCCAGGCAGTCAAGCCCCAGACCCCATGCTTGTGTCAACTACACTCTTTGTTCCCACAGGTGGACAGGCAGGATTATGGAATACTCGGGAAAACAGCCGACTTGTCAGCCAATTACCAGGGTGAGGATTTCAACAACTTGCCTTTGTCTAGAATTTCCTACTTCTGAAAGCACTTCGTCATCCTGTTTCTTTTCACCATTACTGAGGTAAACCTGGTATCATTTACACCCTTCACTCATGCCATTTCTGTTTTCCAAGCACTCACCATGTGCGAGCACCACTCGAAGAGACTTTACACCTCTCACACCTACACGACAGTTAACAACCTCCCTTTATAGATGAGGAAACTCAGGCACAGAAAGAAAAGGAATGTCCAAGGTCACACCACGAGGAAGGGACTGAGCTAGAACTGGAACCCAACAGTGGCTTGTTTAGCTACTTCTCTGTACTATCTCCCTAAGTTCGGCAGAGAAGTACAGCAGCTCTCCCCAAGCCATGCAGCTGACAGGCTACGGAGCCGACTCTGCTGCTTCCGGGGTACAAAGTAACTCGCTACACTGTGAGACTTACCTAAATTTATGCCTGTTGCCTCTCTCTCTCCTCCCGACCAAACCCTTTCTCATACTCTACCGAGCCTTTGCAATGGAAGGTGTGAAGAAATAAGCCTCAACTCTTAAGCAGGTGGCCGGGCAGCTGCCTCTCCCCCTCCCTCATGCCCGGGAGAGTCTAACTCCTTGAAGTGCCACCCCCTGCAAGATAAACCGGCCACGGCGTACCCATCCACCAAAGCCCCAGCCCCTATAAGCCAGCCCCTCCAGGGAAGAGAGGGAGCAATCCCAACTCACTGATGAAAATGGCAAAATGATTGTCCCGCGATGGTTTCACAGTGGGGCTGTCCACCACGTGGAGGGTGTAGCGTGGCTCCCCCGTGTCCCCATCGCACAAGTCCAGAGATACACTCCCCAGCCCGGCCTTGCGGTACAGCTGGCTGCACAGCCAGGCATACTGCTGCCGCTCACGCACCGCCTCAGCCAGCCGCTCGGCACTCTCCAGCCGCACAGGCTTGCCCTGCTCCTGAGCACACAGCTCAAAGATCTGAAGGGCAGAGCCAGGGACCGGCCTGAACTTGGTCATGATGAAGGCAAAGACAGGTAGGGAGAACCGAGGCTCTGCTTCCAGCACCCGGTCCTGGCTGCTGGCCACCTGGTGTACCCTCACCATCCACCCCTCCCGAGAGAAGTGACCCACTGCTTTCTTCAGGATGTGAGCCTGAGCCAGGGAGATGCAGAGGTAGCGACCGCCCACCTGCAGGACACGGCCAACCTCAGCCAGCATCCTGTCCACTTGGTGCAGGGTCTTTTCCTCCTCGTCTGTCAGGACAGCGTCCAGGGTGCCCTTGTCCAACACCACCTGGAACGAAGCATCAGGAAACTCCATCTGTGTCATGTCCATCTTCAAGAAGCTCATCTGGGGCCGTCGGCTGGCATTGCGTTCCTTCATTTGCTTGATGACCACCTCACTGATGTCAATGTTCACTATATCCAAATAGCCCACATCATACAGCTGCTCACTTAGCTCCGAGTTACCGCACCCAATCACCAGCACCTGAGGGGAAAAACCCAACAAGATGAAGGTGGTCAAGGCAAAGGAATGACCTGCAATACTTCCAGGAATCGGATCTCCCGTGGCTGGTAAGTTTCCAGGCGGTGCAGATGCTATTGTTGGGAGACAGCATTACCGAGGCGACTCCAGGTTCCATGTAGAAACCGGCTTAGGGAAACTCATCGGTGAAAACCACATTCAGCCACACGATGCAAGCTATGGGAAAATAGGCTTTCTGTACTACACAAACAAGCTAAGGCTGGTTGTCCCCCCTGAAGCAACCATCAATTACTCAAGAAGTGATAGGAAGACACAGAATCCAAATACGGTCAGGTCACAACTCTTCTTTGGCTATTAAAACCGAGTTGTGGCAGAACCATAATCCACTCATGCCTTCGGGTCCACCTCACGGTAGTCTTTTCTCCTTCGGTTTAAGGTGGCTCCGGCCCCAGCACGGAGGCCAAGGCAGGACTTGAACTCACAACCCAGAGACCAAGACCTGAGCTGAACTCAAGAATCCAGCACGGAGTCGACTGAGCCAACCACGGGCCTTATTCCGGGATGTCCCAAAGCCAAACCTGAAACACAAGCTGCTGCCCCCCTCTCTGCACAGCAGTCGTGCACCCAGCCCTCGAAATGCCGCCCCAGTGTCCCCTCCCTGGAAAAGCCTGGTGGGAAGAGCCCAAGTCTTGCCCTGATGGGGCTGAGTCTCAGCTCCCACGGGAGCACTCCCTGCCCACGATCTGCGGCGAGACACCGGCGCTCAGAGCCGCCGCTTCCACCACAACCCATGCAGGAGCCTCGCGCAGTCGTGACGAGATCCCGGCCGCGGAAGGAGCGCACGCGGCACCCGCACAGCCCCGCAATCGGCGCGCCCCCCACCAGTCACCTTCCCGCCCTTCTTTCGGCCCCACCCCCCGCACACCTCGTCTGCCCCAAGCCCCGGGCGCTCAGCTTGGCCCCGGGCACCCCGGGACGTGCCTTCCGGCTCCCGATCGCCAGCGCAGCGCAGGCCGGAAGTGCCGCGGCCGGCCACAGCCCCCGCCGGCGCACTCGGCGTCAGGAAAGCCACGGGGACCGCCGGCTCCACACGGGTGCGCCGTGACGGAAACGCGCCCGCGGCCCCGGGAGGCGACAGCCAGGGTCACTACTGCGGTCACTCTTCCCGGGCGATGACTAACTCAGGGAGGGGCTGGGACAGCAGGTCGCCCACCCCGAAACCTTGCACAGGACGTTTCAGAGCTGCCTCTGAGCCGCGGGGACGCCCAGAGTCCGGAGACGCGGGCCCATGCGGCCGCCGTGAAACGCGGCCCGTCGCCTCCCGCCACGGGCGGCGGGACGGTCCTCGGCGCCCACGCTCCGAGCGCACGCCGGGCGCGCGGCCGCGCTCACCTTCTCCCGGGGCTTCATGTACTTGTGCAGCACCCCGCACAGCTCCAGGTAGCTTCCGTACCACTCGAAAGCCCGCTTCCCCCGCAGCTGGAAGAACTTCTCCCAGTACTCCGCGGAGCCGAACTCCCGGGAGCTCTTGGGTAGGAGGTTCATGCTGTCACCGTCCGCGCCGCGTCTCCGCGACCCTCCGGCTCGCCCCCTGAGGGACCATGGGCTGCGCTTGCACACGCGCCCGCGCCGGCGCCCGGCGGCGGAATTCGGCCCGCACGGAGAGCCGCACGGACTGAGCCCCCGCTCGACCCCAGAGGGGTGACGCTGACACGCAGGCCCCACGCGCGGGACACGGAAACCGAGCCACGGTCACCCGCGCTCCCGGCTCCCAGCCCCAGCCCCACGTGCCGAGCCCCCCACACTCCCTCACCGCGGGCCTCCAGAACCCGCAATCATATCCGGGTGCCAGGCGTCGCGATTGGCCGGCCGCCCGACCCTCCCGGCGTCTCATTGGCCAGTCTTTCGCTCCTGGCACCTCATTGGCCGAGACGCGCTCGCCGCCGACCGGCGGCGGCGTCGCAGGCGCCGAGCGTGGATACGCGCGCGGCAGCAGGGGGCGGGGCCAAGGGCCCGAGTCCGGGCGGAAGACACCCCGCGGCGGCGTCTGCGGGATTGCGTCCGAGCGCCGCGAGAGGGCAGCCTTCCCGGCTCTGAGCGTCTCCTCCGCGGCGGACCCCGCCCGGGCTTCCCGCCATCGGTGCTCGCGTTCTGTCCCAGCGGGCCTCCTGGCCACTTCCGATCTCGAAGGGCGGCGCGCGGGCCGCGGGGGCCGCGGGCAGGAGGAGGCCTCGGAGCAGAAAAGCCAGCAGACCCCCGTGCGGCCAGGGCTGAGGACAGCCCGTGCTTAGCAGAAGAGCCGTCCTCGCCGCGTTACCTTCGGCCTCGCCCTCACCCTCCCTTACTGTCGCCCCTCGACGTGCGTAGTGGAGGTTTATTCTGGAGAAAGCCGGCACTGAGCGTGCTCGTTCTGCACCAGAGTGCGGGATCCCGCCGTTAGTGTGCTGACGGGAACGCTCAGCCGAGGAACAGCAGCTGCGAATTCGGAGGGGCCTCCTCAGCCGCCGCTCCCCCCCGCAGCGCAGCAGGCACGTGTCAGACTCCTCGGACACTCGGCCTCCTCAGGCTGTCCTGCGGCTGTCACCGCGCAGCGGCCGCTACCGCGCGCCTGACAGTGTGAGGGGAACCGCCGGTGCTTCCGGTGCTCCTCTTGCCCTCACGCGCTGACGCCGCTCCCGGCCCGGCCCGGCCCGCGTGCCCACGGGCACCTCGCGGGCTTTTCAGGGCACTCGGCGGCGGAGGGACGCGCAGACCCCGCCGGACACCCGTGCGGGGATGAGCGTCTCTAGTCCGGGCTGCTCGGACCTCGGCAGCGGAGGGAGCCCTCTGGGCTCATCCTCGACGGGGACGCACACTTGGGTTTAGGGGAGCAGTTCTCACTCAGACGTGCGTCAGCATGGCCTGGAAGACTTTCTCTTTCTCAAGGTCGTCTGTGTTTGAGAGCGAGCGCGTGACTGGGGAGAGACACAGCGGAGGGAGAAAGAATCTGAAACCCACTCGGGACCCTGAGCGTGAGATCACGGCCCCTTGTGGAGGGCAGGATCCCACCCGCAGATCCTGACCTGAGCGGAAACCAGAGTCGGATGCTGAAGCCACTGAGCCCCCCGCCCCGGGCGCCCCTCCCCTGGAACCTAGTCCAGCGGATCGCCGAGCCCCACTTCCAGAGTTTCTGAAGATCGGGTCTCTACTGCGGTCTAAGGATGTGCATGTCTAGCAACCTTCTTCGTGATGCCTGGGCTGGGCCCAGGACCCCACGTGGAGAACTACTCTTCCAAAATACAAGGGAAGAGTCACAAAGAATTTAGTTCCCCCTGCACAACTTTAAGAGGTCTGTACACGTGACATCAAAGAAGATCTACTTTCCTCTCCCACCTGCTGAGTTCCTGTTGTGTCCTTTCTGGAAAGGAACTGGAGGAGCCTCTGAGGTGGCTTCTGCTACTTCATCAAGTAGAGTTCCTCATGAGTGAGACTTGGGTCCTTCCAGAAAATGCTGATGGAGAGCTGAGGACACTCTTTGCTCGAAGCGCTCCACAACACCAAGGTTAAAACATTTAAACGACCAACACAAAAACACGGCCTCTGCCCTTTCCGCTGAGGATTTATTCAAGTCCTCAAACATTTAAATGGCCCAAGATGAACCAATCTTTGTGATAAAGCTAAGGGTACAGCGGTAAGCAAGGCAGTCCCGTGGAAGACACCCATCCAACAATCTCAAAAACAATCCGTATGAGGTTGTGGCGAAGGGTGTGAAGGAAAAGTGTAAGGTTCCGTAACGGCCCATACCTCCCAGACCTTGTCTGCTCTGGAGGTGTCCAGAGAAGGCTTTGCTGAGGAGGGACAGAAAGTGTCTATAATCTGTCCGTTTTGGTAAATGCCACGCACCTGAACTTGTCCTAGTAGTAACAGCATAACCTACGTAAGAACCAAGAATTCCACCCTCTGAAGCTGTCTTCAGGACCCATTGGCGCCTGCTTTTCCCTCCGTCCCTATGGTCCTTTCTGTTAATGGCTGGTATTGGGAAGACAGTAAGAAGTGATTTCTGCCATACCAGGCACCGGCCCCTTATTTAACGCCCTCAAACAGGCAGTTATAGTTTGCACTATAAGAGAATGTGTAACTTACCCATCGTCGCCTGTGTCTGCTCCCTCCTTAGAGCCTAAGGAAGCAGTAACAACCACAGAAGTTTAAGCTGAAGTTGCTGCCGGTTTCCTAAAATGTGTGGCTCACTGATGCAGAAATACTTTACGTATGCGTTAGATTCTGGCTTTTAAAATACATTTGAAACGTAGTGCTCTCGGGGTTTGACTGCCAAACATAATTAAGCAGTATCATCCGTATAGTTAGCTTCTGCTAATTCGATGTTAAATGGTGTGTGTTTTATTAGGATCTTCAGAGTGAGCCCTGGTGTGCTTTATAATACAAAGTGAGTGTAAATATGAGCATTCAATGTCACGGGTTTTTTCCCTAAAAATGTAAATCCAGACCTCTAAATATGTAATTTGCAATTACTAGCCTTACTTAATTTAAACATGAGGTTTTGGGGCGCCTGGGTGGCTCAGTTGGTTAAGCGACTGCCTTCGGCTCAGGTCATGATCCTGGAGTCCTGGGATCGAGTCCCACATCAGGCTCCCCGCTCAGCGGGCAGTCTGCTTCTCCCGCTGACCTCTCTCCTCTCATGCTCTCTCTCTTTCATTGTCTCTCTCTACCTCTCAAATAAATAAATAAATAATTTTTTAAAAATGTGGTCTTAGCAACAATAGTCAATGAATTGATTGATGCTGAAGTAATTGCAAAATGGGGCATAGATAATGAAAGCATTTCTTGAATGTGGGGGACAGAGAATAGGATAGAGCTTGTGACAGGCAGAGTAACATTACCCCATGGACGTGTATGTCCTAATTCCCAGAACTTGACAATAAATTAGGCTACGTGGAAAGAGGAATTAAGTTTACTCAGCGACTGACATTAAAATAGGGAGACTAGTCTAGATGATGCAGACAGGCCCAATGTAATCACAAGAGTCCTTAAAAGCAGAAGACGGTGGCAGAAGAGGGAGAACCAGAGAGGTGGTAGCAGGAGAAGGCTCAGTGCAGCATCGCTGCCTTTGAGGATGGTGGAGGGGGCTGGGAGCCAAGGAGAGGGCCTTCCAGCCTATGACAGCAGGAAAGTCAAAGAAAGGTGTTCTCCCTTAGAGCCTCCAGAAGGAACTCAGCCCTGTAGACACCTTGATTTTAGTCCAATAAGACTCCATCGGGCTTCTGACCTCCAGACCTGGAAGACAATTAATACGTATGAAGTTCCTAAGGTTGTGCGAACTCACGACAGTAGCAGGAGACTTCCCCAGAGGGCATACATGAGAGAGTATGTGTGGCTGGGCAGAAGGCTACACTGGGAAGAAGGCAGCAGAAGATAAAACTGGCAACTGGGGTGAACAGCACCTCAGTTCCAAGAAGTCTTCTGTTCTGAGCATTTGGATTAAAGCTGCCAGGCCTTAAGAAGCCAATGAGCAATGAGGGTCATGGCAGTTAGAAAGGATTAATGAGAGATGTTTTCAGGAAGAGCAGAAGCGTCGGCTGTCTGAGCCTCTATGGGGAATAAAGGACCCGAGGACTCAGAAGGGCATTCGAATTGGCCTCTGGATGACTGGGGAGATTTCCCATCCAAAGGAACAAGGAAGGGGAAAGGAGGTCGCTTGTAGAACTGCTGCTTGAGAGGAATTTAGAGGCCACGATGCTAGCCACGACCGGCTACAAGCCAGTCTCCCCGCCCTGCAGGCCTGTGCCAGGGCTCATGCCCTTCTCACATTCTGTCAGTGGCGTCCAAGTGGCCTTCGTGGTCCAGGCCATGAAAACACTTCATGCGTAGGGTGTAAAAGTGTTCAAAGGGAATCTCTCCTTGGTGTCCAGGGAGTGGCTCATGCAGTGCTGGAAATAATTTCTGATGGGAAGTCTTTGCAAATGACTTTGTTTTCCACATTTCAGAAGTTAAGAAATGGATGGTCTCCCGTGTCTTAGAAGAATGGAAGGCAGGCATGACATTCTGGGATAATGTACCATTTTATTAGCTGGCATCGGCACTTTCTCAAAGCTGTTATTGACCTGAGAAATAATGCTCTGGCTGACCCTGGATTCCTAAGATGGGATAATCATAACAGTACTGTTTAGTTTGCGTGGCACTTGCGCTTTGACAAGAATTTCCTTACATTTCCATTCCCAGCCTTGCAGGATGGACACACACAGGGATACACACACATCATTGAGGCGAAACCATATTGATTAAAAAGAATTTACAAAGTTATGTATGGTGGAGGGAATTGAGCCAGCCTGCCTCTGGGTGTTACATTTGATTGCCAGGATTCTCTTTGTTCAATAGTTTCTTGTGTCCGTGTGGTCATCTGTAGGTGCACCGGTTTCCTGATAATGAGTGGACTGCATATCTACCTTTATGGGGGAAAGCAAAGGGCCTGGCATAGCGGGCAAGTTGTTTGCCTTTGGGGCCAGCGGGCAATAACATTTTGAAAACTAGAAAAGGCGAGGGAATGGGGCCAAGGGTGATGGCCTGTGCCTGGTGTGTCAGACCCCCACTGAGGAGGCTCCCGAGGCCTCTTTTTGCTTCTCCTCTTTGTTTTTTGCAGCCTGGTGTTGGGAGAGAGTACACCATCACAATGTTTTTGTCATGATTCTATTCTAAACTTCACTTCCTTTGCAGAAAAAGAAAAAACAGACCTTGGAAACCAAGCTGTTTTTTTCTAAATTCTAGCACTCGGCCCATCTACCATGAGCATCTCATGTATCCTATTTTTATTGGATAGTCTCTGTCCTCCACCCATAACAAAGTATTTTTCTACCACCAAAGCGAAGGACTTTAAAATAGCACTTAATGAATACAAATCCTTAAGTGCTCTACCCACGGTAGACTTTTTTAACCTTCAGGTCGAGATCCTTGAAAGAAACCAGGAGCACAAAATTCCCGGAAGTCTAGCAAACGAGTCGTATGTAATCCTTCTATACACCTGAAATACTTCTCTCATGCCCTGAGAGTGCAAGAGGACTTTTCTCCTAAGAAGAATCTCAAATTCTGGGGCCAGAACTCTTCAGGGCCCTTAATTCATCTCGTCTTTCAACAGTAGATCTTTATGCTGATTGTTCTGATACAGAAGGAATGAGTTTTCCCCGGAATGGGGCATCGGCATCCAAACAGCTCCTCTAGTGTTTGAAGACTCAACAGAGAACTGGCCCCAGGAAACGTGGCCTAAGTATTTCTGGAGCTAGATGGCAGGAAAGGGCACCCGAATGGCTAAATGTAAGCCCCTTTCATTGTGGCAAACCATACAGCA